>NW_021703780.1:69335240-69414776 GCF_005190385.1 Monodon monoceros | reverse complement strand
TCTTTCTTTCTTTCTTTCTTTCTTTCTTTCTTTCTTTCTTTCTTTCTCTCTCTCTCTTTCTTCCTTCCTTCCTTCCTTCCTTCCTTCCTTCCTTCTTTCTCTCTCTCTCTTTCTCTCTCTCTCTCTCTCTCTCTCTCTCTCTCTCCCTCTCCCTCTTCCTTCCTTCCTTCCTTCCTTCCTCTCTCTCTCTCTCTCTCTCTCTCTTTCTTTCTTTCTTATTTTTATGTTACGTGACTTCCCACTCTTAGTTTCTCCCGTGTTATCTAGATCACAGCCCAGCTGCCCTGGATATTTACTCTCTGTCTGATTTCCAAGTGCACACTTATTTTATGTACTTTTCCCAGTGGCAGAGGGAAAAAAATCTTTGTGTGAAATCCAGAGGCCGAAGCAGGATGATTGCCAAGGGGTTTGGGCCTCCCCGAGTTGACTGTGTGCCCACCAGGGAGGCCCTGGAGCTCGGTGAAGCCCCCGCAGTAGGGTCTTTGATGGTCAGAGACACATGGGGAGTTCTTGGAAGAACTTGGTTTCTTGCCCAGCTCATTGAGCAAAAAGCACCAATGTAATCTGCCCTTTCTTTGAGGAAAACTCACCCAGATCAGGGTCTACTATGCTTTGAGGGTCAGTAAGGAAGTATAAAACCTGTCTTAGCTGACACTGTGCTTTAGGAGAGAGACCTCAAGTATTTCATGAACCTATAATCCAAAGTCCTTACTCTCACTCAAAAGAGCCCCTCCGGTCTGGCCCCTGTATCCCTCGCCCACCTTCTCTCCTACCACCATACCATGGTTCACTGCAGCCCTGGAACCCTGGCTTTCTTCTGCCCCTCCAACATGCCAAGCTCATTCCTACCTCAGAACCTCTGAGCCTGCTGTCTCCTGGGCCTGGAACCCATTCCCCTCCATCTTTGCAAGACTTCTTGTCGTGTAGTTCTCAGCCTGTTACTGCTGAGGTGGCCCTCCCTAACCACACCAGCCAAAGTGCCTCCCCTGTCCTCCAGGCCCTCCCCGTCACATACACCTGTTTTGTACTCATGATAGCGCTTGTCACCCTGTTATGTTGTTTATTTGAGAACATGTCTGTCTGTCTTCAGCAGAACATCCATCCACGAGAAGTACCTTTATCTGTATGATTTACCATTGTGAGCCCTGCCCCTGGCATAGTGCCTGGCACTGTAATTAGTTGTTTAATGAGACAAATTATCAGGGAACAGCTAATACGCGTGTCTGTAACTTTCTGGGTATAACTACATAATGCAAGTGGTTAGGATTCTCTGGCCATTTAGAGTACAATTCAAAAGTAGCAAGAGACAAGGATATTATCAGACACCTTGAAATACTGTAGTAAAATCACCAGGAAAATTTGAAATCATAGGCTAACTTCACCTGCAGTGCTTTCCAAATCACCATAAGTTTCGTTGTGTTTTAGGTTCATTCTCTTTATTTCTGGTGTTTTCGAGTCCCTTTGGGGTAAGCCTTGCCCTTGCCCCTAACCCCAGCCATCAAAGCAGAAAAAGCCTAAGCCTCCAGAATTCATTGCTCAGTGGCTTCTGATTGTCTCTGGGAGCTGCGGCCTCCCCGTCACCCTGCCTGGGCATCCCTTCTGATATTGAATTTCACAATATATATTGTATGATGGCACAAAGTACAGCAAGACCTGGAGGACCGTGGAATGGAAGTGTAATGAATTCTTATTTTATGGAGGGTGGCTCTCACCTTCAAGCCTGGAGACTGACTCCCTCTAGTCAGAAGATTTCTTCTCATCCCTCTACAGTGGTTCATCTGTTTCTTTTTCCTGTTGCTTCCATCCTTCCTTAGTCCCGAATGGCAGAAATCCCTGGGTAGCTAAGCTCCTGGTTCTCAAGTCTGTTTATATTAAAAATTCCCCATATAAAAAAGGCCCATGGTGTCCAGATTTCAGCAAGGCTAGCAGGACCCTCTCTACCAAGTATCATGTGTCAGAGCCTTCAGTCCCAAGGAGGGATCCAGTTACATGGGTGTTCAAGTCCACAGCCTGCTCTTCAAGCATTTTGATTTTCCTTTCAGTGTCACATTGGATTCAACTAATTCATTTTTCAGAGGAGAGAAAATATTCTTAACAGCCAGGTTCCTGGCTTGGCTTTCATCTGGGAAGCCTTCAGCTTTTCAGCTTTTCTCTTCAGTAACCTTTTTCACAGACTTTTTCTACTAAGCCTTTGGGACTTGAATCCAAGGAAGCAGGAATTTAGGTCTCAATAGAGTGCTGCATAGGTCTGTGTCCCGGCTGATGACTAGTCTTCATAAAAACAGAGTAAACGTAAAGAAGTAAAATGAAGGAAATCCTTTTTAGGTCAAAGGCATAAATATGTAAAATAGAGAACATCAACGGTAACAAGAAATGATCCAGGAAAAGCTAAATCTTTGAAAAGGTTTTATATCTACCTGTGTTGTCCAATGTGATAACCACTAGCCACATGTGACTATTTAAATTTAAATAAATTAAATAAAAATTCTAATTCAGTTCCTCAGTCATATTTCAAGGGCTCAGTAACCACACTGAGCTAGTGGCTACTGCCGCAGTGTTGGACAGTGCAGGGCTATCCACATTGTACAAGCACAGAGTGGAAGATTTCCGTGGTGGCAGAAAGTTCTGTTGGACAACTCTTCTATAGTCTAACCTTTGTCCAGGCCAGACAGGAGAAAGAAAGTAGAGAAGCTACAACATACTTCATTAGGAAGTAAGATAGAGATATAACTACAGATACAATAGGGACTTGTTTTTATTATACAAGGTGTTATGACTAACTTTGTGCCAATATATTTTTAAAACCAGATACAATGAACAATTTCCCGAAAAAATAAACATTTCCAAAACTGACCCAAAATAAAATAGAAAGCAAGCCTAAATGTATCAGTAACCATTGAAAGAACTGAATCAGTAGCTAAAATATGACCTCAGCCCCTACCTCCCCATCAAAAAATGGCACCAAGTCAAGACGATTTTACAGTCAAGTTTTACTGAAACTCCGAAGAACAGCTAATCTCTTGAGTTAAAAGTGGTAGCGGCCAAAATGTCCCGGACTGAGGATTTTAGTCCTTCCTCTGTCCCTTGTGGCCTTGTGGAGGTAAGATACGTTCCCTCTTGGTATCTGCATCATGAAACAGTTAAACTAAAAGGTTTTCAGAGTCCTAGGCAGCTCCATGGTCCCTTGGTTCCATGACTTTAAGTTACTTGTCCTCCCGCTAATCTTGCCTATACACTCACAGCTTCCAAGTATTAAAGTGACAGTACTGGATCACCCGCATGACTAATCTGATTTGTTGTGCTAAAGATGATTTTTAAAATGGACCCAGAGAAGAGGGAAATTTCTAGAGAAACAGTTGACTCAACAGTATTATGACGCTGAAGCCAAATTTTTCTGTGTTTCTGTCTCATTCAGGGAGGATTTTTCTACTGATCAGAATTTACTCATAGCCTGAATAACAACACTGTGTAGTGGGGTAGAGGTGGTTCTTTTCTTGATTTTACATTAATAGCAGTAGCTAATATTTATAGAATAATTCTCACATGCCAGGCATAATCTAAATGCTTTATATGTGTTAATCCATTTGACCTGTATGATGTCCAAAGAGGTAGGTGGATATTGGCTCCATTTTAGAGGCTAGGAGCTGGTACTCAGAGATGTTGCTTGGCCAAGGATACATGGCTCTTACGTGTTGAACAGAATTTCAGGTCTGAGAGACCCTACAACCTGTGTTCTTATGCACAGATGCCAAGTTTAAGGTGCTTGTGGAGCTTCTGTGGTAGCTAAAGCTATTTTGATTTAGGTTTTATGTCTTTGGTGAGCAGTAGCAATTCTTCTGTGCCGTGCATCTGTTAGGGGTTACTTTTCCAATGCCATCTTCTCTGAAGAACCTTGAGAAGCCATTTATTTCCTTCTGTAATGAAAGCAATCACTGGCTTGGGCTGTATTCAGTATGGAAGCAGGGCTGGCTAGTAAAAGCTCATTAATTGTGTATATTAGCCAGTTGCATGTATAAAGGCTAGAAAAAGTGATCATTGCTCATCCATGGTCTAGGATGGTCTGTGGACTGGAGCATCCATTCCTTAGCAAATATGCATTAGCAGACGTGGGGGAGTTACTCCATCATTTCTCTCCTGCTAGTTTCTTGAAGGGTTGGAAGTCCTAACGTTGGTGACCACCAGAGCTGATTATCAGCAGTAATCAGAAGCAGGTCATTTTGCCTTTTCTCCTTTGATTTTTGTGGCTTTTCTCAAAACTTTGTTTCCAAGTACCTTGCAGCTTAACAGTGATGCAAAGGCTCACACACTCAGAGCCATCAAGGACAGTTCTGCAAGGGTCAAAAAGGAATGCTGTTGAAGAGTTTCCCCGTGTTGCCCACTTCCTTAGCCTTTTCATTCCAGACTTACTAGGTCAGCATGACTTAACTCTGTAATTTGCATTGTGCAAGATGGACTCTGGGAAACAGGTAGATGAGAAACATTTTCAGGAACTAAAACAAAAGTACATTCAGTTTAGATTCTTTGGAACACACCTACCTGAGATAATAAGGCACCTCTTTAAAAGTTTTCTGAACCTACCACGAACCTCCTGTAGAAATGCAGAAATGCCTTTCAGTCCCCTTAAGTTAACAGAGGGGCTTAAAGGGATAATGTGCCCTGGATTTAGCTTCAGTTTAAGTCTTTGTGTTGCTGACAGGGCTTAAAATGGGCAGGTAATCACTGGTACAGTGTGTCATCTTTTTTCCTCCCTCTTCTTATGAAATAAAGTACAAAGTTCTTACCTCTTTATCTTTAGCTATTTCTTTTAAATGAAGCAAAGTTATCACCATTTTCCTTTGGTCTGATATTTTTGGAAAGAGTTGGTTTCCATGGTGAGATAGAAGTATATTAGGTATGTAATAAAGAGGATACAACAAATGAGTGTCTATTCATACTGACATCTCTATTTGTCTACAGGACATTACATGGCTCGTGTTAAATGTTAATGAGGTCTCCTGAGGAGGGAACCAGGGAGCTGTTAGGACTGTGTCTCTCTCAGTGACTTAGGGACCAAATATAGAGACTCTATTTTCTTGCCCTCATTTTTTCTTTCTTCTTTATCATACCAACACCAAACAAATGGTTAACCTTTTTTGACCACTTTGCTGTGAGCCAGGTGCTGTGCTAAGTCCTTTTCGTCGGTATAAGTAGGCACTCTTGCTTCCATTTTGCTAAGGAAGAAACTGAGCTTACACCGAGTCAGAGTGCTGGATCCAAGGCTGCTGAGTGGCAGAGCTGGGCCTGAAACCCAAAATATGGGACTCTAGATTCTGTGCATTTCAACCTCATGTCTAGATGTCTAGTCACTGACCAAGGCGAGCCAGTTCTACCCACAGAGCAACTTTCCCATCCACCACTTCCTTTCTGTCCTCTCAGTACAAGTCCGTTGTGGGCCACATCACCTCACCCCTCTGGCGGCATCTTGGTGGTTTCCCTGACTCAGAACTTTCTCAGCCCATCCAACCTGCGTGTCTCAGCCAGGCTCACCTTCCCGAAATGCCACTTTCCCTGCGTCCCTCCCCTGATGACAGATTGCCAGTTCCTCCTGTTTCCAGCCACATTAGGTTCAATTACCTCTGCCTTATCCTCATATTCCTCCCAAATGGGTCCCCCAGGCAGTTCTTCTGCATTTTCCACCACTCCAAGATAATGACATACTTTTTCCTCTTCTAAAAATATATAGTGTTCATTCTTCTTTCCATGTCTTTGTATTATTTGCCATTATATGAAATGCCCTATTTTCTGTCTAAATCCTACCTATTGGATCCAGCCTAGTTACGTTCCTTTAGGAAGCCTCCTCTAAAATTTTGGAAATGGCATTATCTCCTCCTCTCCTGAACTCCTGAGCCTCTTAAGAATTCTAACTCACTTTTCCCTGGAATTCCCTTTTCCTGATCACCGTGGTTTCCCCTGTGGTGATCTTGTCTCCAGCTAGACAACAAGACCCTTATGACAAAGCAATGGTCTATTTCTGCTGTTCTCTCTGTGCTTAACAGAAGACTAGAAAATAATAATTATAGCTAACATTTACTGAGCACTTAATAAGTGCCAGGCACTGTTTACATGTATTAATTCTTATAATCTTCGCAATAATCCTCTGAGATGAAGACTACTATTAGCTACATTTCCAGATGAAGAAAATGAAGAAGTGAAAGGTTTGGTGACTTACTTGCTCCAGTGGTGAAACTGAAATGCAAACCAGGCAGTGGAGGTGGTGCCTCCACCCTGCACTGTCCTAGGGGTCAAATATGTGTAAATGTGTAAATACACATTTGGGCATAGAGACCAGTGAAAGAAAGTGAATTCTTTATGTGGGATTTCCATGCAGCCGATGAAACTCTTGGTTCCCAGACTTCCTCTAGAAATGGGTTCGTAGCTCCTGCCTGTCACCCAGCAGCTGTAGAATTGTGTATTCAATCGGAATAGTCTGTTTTAGAAAAGCTTTGAGTTTCATCAGCACTGTCCCAGTCCCAGTTGGAACCAACTTGACCTTTGCATGGCAGATGTAACTCAAGCCCCACTCCTCCCTTCTCCAGTTATATGAGCCTCTTCTATTTGGTCTTAGGTGCTTTAATCCTTTTTGGAACAAGGTAGACTATAAACAAAGTCAAGTATTTTAAAATTTTAATAACAGCCAGAAACTTCCATAAGACTCTTGAAAATGAACTACAGTTTGATCATTTTAAGAAACTTGTGACTGCCTGGGTCATCACTGTCACTTTCTGAGCCTGGATCTCTGTAGTACCTTTAAGCAGCTAATTTGAGGGAAATTGCCAGTAGCTTGCATTTTCCCCTACTGCACACTTTCAAATGCCATTGCTGTAGCGTGTTTTCCACACGAGTGCCCTCCTTTCACCTAGTAGATGTTGTGTTGGTTTTTCTGTTTTGTTTTGTTTTTTGGCCAAACTCAAGCAAATTATCCTCAGAATTGCAAGAAAAAATCAAATGATAAAAGGCCTTTAAATTCTAAAACCCAGGGTGTGTCACTGTGTACATCAAAATCATACTGCACACCGAGGTCACACCTCCTCCGCCACATTTCTGACTCATCCCCAGGACAGTGCCTCGTATGGGGTCAGCGTTTGGTATATGTTTACCAGGTAGAATTTTGGATGCTTTACCTGGCTTCTGCACATACTGTTGGTTTGGTAATCAAGAGCAAAGTGTTCTCTACCAAGGGAGGTGTGACCGAAGTTTCAGACAGTTCTGTTTGGCATGTTTGGCTGGAGGATTTTACAATGCCAGCTGTTGATTGAAGCATGGAGCAAAGTAGATTTGGGAGAGAAAAAGAAAATAGTTCTTTCAGCTCCATCCCGTTGGTTTTGTGAAAAGGGTGCCATTATACCAGGTCTCCTTTGAACAAGAAAAGTAACAGCTTACGTTACATGAATACAAAGCCCTCCACGATCTTGTCCTGGCTTTCCTGTCACCACTGCCTGTCAGGTGTGCGATGCTCCAGGACACCAACCTCCTCTGCATTCCGCACGGGTCCTCCGCCTTCCCCATGAGCCTTGCTCGTGCTCTCCCTGCTGGTAGTGCTGTTCTCCCCCAGTTGGCCCGGCTGTCTCCTTGCATTTCCTAAGCCGCAGACTAGGAATTCTTTTTTTCCAAGGAGCCTTCCCTAAAGAACTCCCTCCCCTCCAAAAGTGGAAATGCCACTTCTCAGGGCTTCCAGAATTTGCTGTGCAGGACTCTCTTGTTGCCTATTAACACTTTGTATTATAATTATTAATGTGCCTATGTCTCCAGCCAACCTAGGAGTTTCTGGATCTCTGTATTCCCTACCCCCCAGCACAGTGCCTGGAATATAGTGGGTGCTTAGGGTTCTTGTTGAAAGGAAAAACAGCAGGAGGGAGACAGTGGTAGATAAGTGATACTTCACAAGGGAAAAGGAGAAGCTGTAGCCTGTCTGCATGAAATCCTCGAATATATTCCATTCTTTCTTTATTGTCACCCTATTCTACTTCTCATGACAGAGCAGTTTGCCCCATGTGAAAAGTAAAACCCATTTGTCTACAGGTACACGTTATACATTTGAAAAAGCCTGGCATTTCCCAGCTGGATGCTTAGCCAACCCACCACTTGGGAGTTTTATCAGAGTGTCTCAGGTGTTACCTCCCTCTCAGGTCTTTGGAGGAAAAAAGGTGATTAAAGAAACCAATTTTAGGGGAAATTATAGAGTCAAACAGTGGTTTTAATGGGTAAGGAAGGGGTCTGAACTTCCAGAGACAGAGTGGAAATGGGTGCAGATAATCATAATGCGGGGAAAATGCTTCAAGAGCCTCCTGACCATTTTCGCATGCAGTCATCTTTCATATCCTCTCTAAGGTAAAATCACCCTCAGGGTCATAAACCACAGCCAGAGTATTGGACAAGCCCCATAGGTAGTTGTTCTGAGCCAGTAAAAGCATCTTAATTGACCTAAATGACAACAGTTATGTTATAAATATCTAGAATTTATGACCTGAGAAGGCATAATCACATCTTCCATCAGTTAAGTTTGCATAGGAGAAGCTTGGGGATTTAAGATAGGGCTCCAAGTTGGGGGAAATCTGATTAGCCTTAACTTTATGGCAAACACAGAGCTAAGTGAATCGGAGTGCTTTCAAGTTCCTGATCCCTGGGAGTTGAAGGCAGTGGTGTTTTAGAGTCAGAGTCGGTAAAAGCCACCCCGTCCCCTCTGTGCAGCTGTCATTTTATTGACCTTGTAAAGTCTCGCGTTCACCGTGACAAATCCAAGACCATATACCTGTGAAGAGGAGATGTTTTAGATTATGGGGTGCACAGGAAGCAGACGGTGGGGTTAGAGGGTGAAAGCTAAAGGCTGGTGTATGTGTTTATGCTGCGCTGTCTTTGGAATGTGCAGAGTCACTGTGAAAAGCAAGTAAATGTTGCTCCAAAGAGCACATCAGAGTCTGATGAGATGCCTCAGCCTTTCGGCATTTCAGTAGGTGAAATTCAAGGCAGAATTTAAAAATGAGTTTATGCATCTGAAAACACCACCGATCTTTCAAGTCAGTTGAAAAGTTAAACTTGGGTTTTTAAAACATGATATATGTCCTAAAAGGGTTTTTTTGTTTTTGTTTTGTTTGTTTTTGTTTGTATTGAGGGGAATCACTAATATCAAGCAGCACTACTACATCTAAAGCAAAATCCCTAAAAAAGCCAACCCATGAAAGGATGTGCATTTTAAAAGAGACACATTATAGAGTTAAATTTGATATCATTGATCAACCAGGTGATTGCCCCAGGACTCAGTGATCAGTGGCGGGGAGTCATCTTCATGGTAAAAAGCAAATGGCCAACTTAATCCCAATTTGCAGAGCTTCAAGGTGAACAGTCATTTTGCGGGGCAATGAAGAGCTCAGGTCATCTATTTGATGCCAGAGTCTGTGAAGTCGGTGAAATTTCTTTAATGAATTTGAGAACATTCCTTCAAAGAAACCTCCAGTTGAAACCCGTTGAGAGGCTAGTGTCTTTAACTCTAGAGATGAAGTTTATCCTAGATTAGGCTGACATTTCAGTTTACTGTTTTATAATCTAGGGACAGAGTTCTGAATTCTGAGAGTAGCGCGATAGTGCTTTGGCAGATGTACCCATCATTGATTTGGGAACCCTTTTAGTTTCCCATAGCTCCATCCACTGGTAAGGAGATTTCCCAACCAAAGGATCTTTTACACGTGAAATTCTTATACATGTGTCCATGTTCTAACAGTTTCTGAGGGTCAAATGGGTACTGAGGCATGCTCTCAATTTGTTACTTCTCAGTGGGTATGAAACAAAACTTCCATTTTGATTTTATTTTTATCATACTTTCCACTCGTCCTTACCCTTAAATCTTGCATATCCCAAATTCAGGATTCCATGCCTTACAATGTGAAAGAAATAGGAAATCTGGAACTGATTATGAAATTATGAAGCAGGGAGATGAAGAAAATGTACAGGGATAAGTGTACAAACGAATAAGCCCTGATAAACACAAAGCCTGGTGCGAAGGACACATCACTGTGGGTTTGAACTTCTGTTTTCACGTTTCAGCGTAATGCATTCTAGCATTTGCTTTGTGTAGTGCTTGGGGAGCTTTTGGTGTTAACAGAATTCTTTTCTAAAGAAATTCCTTTAGATTCCTTCAGAATTTGTCCAGTTTCCAGGTTCCAATAGGAAAAACATGGTTGAGATTTTAATAGAAAAATAGTGTTTCAGATTTTTCATTTGGCAAGCTCCCTACTCTAGGGCTGCTCTTGTTTTATTAAGTGGAACAGGTCAGCTTAATAGAGGAGCTCTCAGCGTTTTACCCTGATTTAAGGGTAGAGGGGAGCATGGGCCACCTAGGAAATACACCCCCCTGGGATTTTGAGCCCACTTGTAGTTTCACTGTTCATTCTCATCTCATTGGAAAATATACTGGAATAACAACTATATGTGATGATAAATCAAGACCAAATCCTTTAACGTTCTTCACTTGTGTCTCCTTGAGAAAGGAAAACTGTATCTTTCCATAAAGTTCTTTCAGATAGGGTTCTCTTCCTGGTGATCAGGAGAGTAGTGGTGGTGGCAGGATGTTTTATTTTTTAGCTTCAGTGCTTTAACTGATTTTAAAGGCAATGCATTTTCATTATTTAAAAATTTCAAATAATTCAAAAGTCTTTGCAAAAGAATTCCACCATCCAGAAATACTAACATTTTGATGAACTATGTGTCTTCCTAGTTCTTTTTCTTTTTTTTTTTTTGCGGTACGCGGGCCTCTCACTGTTGTGGCCTCTCCCGTTGCGGAGCACGGGCTCCGGACGCGCACGCTCAGCGGCCATGGCTCACGGGCCCAGCCACTCTGCGGCATGAGGGATCTTCCCGGACCGGGGCACAAACCCGTGTCCCCTGCATCGGCAGGCGGACTCTCAACCACTGCGCCACCAGGGAAGCCCCCTAGTTCTTTTTCTATGTCAAGCCTCTGGGGAAAAAAAAAAAAAATGAAATCATACTGTACATGTTTTTATAACTTACTTTTTGAACTTAATGTTGTAGGTTGGACACCTTTTCACACTAACAGATGTATACCTATATACATATATATATATATATATATATATATATATATATATATACACACAGCATCCTTTTTCTAGCTGCAGAGTATAGAATTTTTGCATTATTTAACCAGTCCTTAATGATGAGAATGTAGTTCTTTTTAAATATTTCCTATTGGAATGCTATAGCTCCTTGTGCTTCACCTTTATGCACTTGTCCAATAATTTCTTTAGAATGAATTCCTAAAAGGAAAGTTGCACGTTTATATTGATAAAAATCGTGAAGTGACCTCCCAGAGAGGTTATGCCCATTCACCTTTCTTTTACGTCTTGAATGGCACTACCTCCCTGTACTGCCTCCAAGTCTTTTGGTGTTGTTTTACTTTGCTTTTCCAATTTAATTCCAATTTGTACAGAGTTCTCAGAATTCTCCTTCTGGGTGGTAGGGTACAAATGCACAAAAACAACTAAAATGCTAAACTCCAAAGTCAGTTCAGGGAGGGAGAGATAAAAAATGTCCTTGCAGAGCTGACCAGTATGTTGACAAGCACACTCCATTCCTCCACCACCAGGGCCCATGTGGCTTCTCTCCTCTCATTACAGTCCCCTGAGTTGAATTTTAGAGGTTTCTGGATGAGCTGCCTTTCCCGTTTCTTTGTGAGAACAGTTTTCTTTATTGTAGGTAAAGATTTGTAGGCCTTAGTCAAAAACAGGGAAATGACTGATGCTAGAAACAGGCAAGTGGCCCCACTTTCCTTGCCCTCGACCTTACAAACACGTGAAACAAAGTTCGGTTAACGGGTTGATTTTTGCTGGGCATACGTTTTGAATCTGTGGCTTCTCGGCCATTGAGGGGTCTGAGGTTCGGGGCCCTTTTATCCTTTTATTGGTGAATTCACTGAAGTGTAGGCAGACAGAAAATGTTCAAGTGGCAGGCAGATAAACTTGTTAAATCCCTGGGAGTCTTTCCTTCCTTACTCAGGGAGTTTATCATCTTGGCGGAGTTAAAAGGCAACTAGGCCTGCAGGTCTTTGCTGGCTTGTTTATTGGCGTTTTACACATGGGTGTTGAAGAGACAGGGCCGCTTTAAACATTCCTATCCTGCTGGCCGGAGGGGAATGAGACCTCAGCTCAACTCTGAGTCTCCTTGAGAGAGAGCCTTGCCAAAAAGCTGGAGGAAAATCGTTTAAATATAGTACCTGTGCCCCAGGATGCTCATTGTTGGTGGAAAATTGCAGTCGGCTAGCTCCATGCTGTGTTACATTTCCTGGGAAATGGTTTTATGGAAGGGCGTTTGATGAAAAAGTTCATTCCTTTTGTAATTGTTAGCTGCCCCCGTGGTGTTAGTTAAGGTAGAGACACACTGGAAGTATTTCTTGCTCCAAATCTCTCGGGCCAGCTCATTCATGAGAAGGGAAGGCTGCCAGTTTGAAGTCGGGTGGGGGACAGGTTCCCACTAAGGCCCCTGGTCCTTCTGGTTCTCTGAGTCTCCCCAGGCAGGCTAACCCTGTGCAAGATTGTGAAGGAGGTAGGTCTTGGGTTTCTGCAACAGTTTCTCCCTTTTCTCACACCCTCCCCTCCATCTGCCCGAAGCCGTTCACAGTCGTGTGTCAGTGAAGTAATAGACTCCTCATTCCCGCCGTCAGGAAATTTGTATTCTTTTGAGCGTGAGCTTGGGCACGCATCTCAATGGAACTGATGAGAATTTCCAGGGCTCAGTATACCACAGTGGTTAAAAACACAGGTTCAGGAGTCAGGCACCCCGAGTTCAACTTATGGCTCTATGACTAATTTTGTGGCTCAAATCCCCTTTAACCTCAGGGGATGTTTTTTTCATCCGTAAAAGAAAAACAAAGAGAATCTCTACCATGATAGTTTGTTGAAAGAGTAAATAAAATAACATATGAAAAACGCTTAGTATAATGCCTGTCACATAAGAGTGTAATAAATAGTAGCTGTTATCATTATTAAAATATGCTTTGCTTATTTAACACACATATACGTGTGTAATATGTATATAGATATAGGTATTATGTACACACAGACACACTAAGTTAAATGACAATTATATTTTTGGACAACACCTGTAATACCTTAGCTATTTTTATTTTACCAATCTAGGGTGCTACTGAAATAGAAAAACCTATCTGGATAAAATGAGAAAATCCTTGCTCACATCCAGAATACCTGGAATGTGAAGACTTCAGTTTCCACAACTGACTATTGTGCACAGCAGTCATTGGAACTCCTTTCCTAAATGGCTGCTCCATATCCAAACCTTGGTTATTTAAGAGTTAGGCACCCTGCCTTAATTTTCTCAGCTAAAGAAAACACAATAGATAACTGTAGGTTTTATTCCCAATCTGACCTTCCATGTTCTGAAACTAATTTGCCATAGTATCTTGCCAGTGTCTGTGCAAGGACTTCCTCTTGCTGAGTAATGTGGTTCTGATTAAGGACATCCTATAAGACCCAGGAGGATCGCCTGGGAAGGAAACTGGTCTGAGGTGCAAGTGAATTTCCATCCTCCAGTCAGATATATGATATTGAAGACCAGAAGGTAGATGGAGTTTATCGTTAGGAAGACTCAGAAAAAGAATTAAAGCAAATGGCTGACAAATTGGTTGTCTTTTATGCAAAAATGACAAGCAAGCTGGGCTCTTACCGAAAGAGGATATGCAGAGCCCTCAGGCCAAATGGCTCAGCAGTCAGCAGGCTTTTTGAAGTCTCTACTTGGATGCCACTACTTTTAACAAGACCTCTGCTGAACTGCCTCCTCATAAACATGTGAAATCTTAAATTTTACCTAAAATATCTGAGATGTGAAAACTTAATTTTCCCCTAAAATATCTGAGTTTCAACACCTATAACAATTCATTCCTCTCTTTAGTGCATGTGATGTTAGGGTGAAATGCCTGTGTTATGTACAAACATAGTATGTTTTTTTCCTGTCTACACTTTTATGAATTGGGTCATAAATGCTAACGCTTGCTCTATTCCACGATGATGCTAGACCTTTCCCTAGAGCCCATTAGGCAGCAGCTCACCCCTGTGATAGCCAGGGGGTGACTGAGGAGCTCTGGAGGATCCCAGCTTGCTCTCCCTGGATTCACAGAGGTTCTGCATCCATGGAGGGAAGGACGAAAAGTGGTATGCAGTGAGCAATGGAGTTTGGAGAGCTTGGAGTTTCTTTACCAAATATCTAAGAATCTACTAATAGTTGTAACTCTAATGTGATTTTCTTGTTAATCTCTGTCAAACCATGAAATCCGATACGTTAGCCATGACTAAGCCGTGAAATTTGTCAACTTCGTCTGTGATTTACACAAGCTCTATTTAAAGAAGAAAAGTCTTAACACAAAGTGTGGAACATTACTTCCCAGCATGTTTTCCTCAGCTTGCCTCTAGTATCTTGTGACAACAAGTAAGAAGAGAGTGTATCTTTTGTGCTGTTTCAAGGACCAAGGATGGATAAGATAAAGCCCAAAACTAAATCATTTATTTTCCTTTGAGATGATAAATATGAACATGGTAGATCTGCTTAGTAGATGTCAATAAGTGTTAAATAAGGTTCAAAAATAGTTTTATGGTTCATATCATTGGGCATGATAATAAACTTCCTTAAAGTGATAGGTTCTTTGTTTTCAAGAGAAGATAAATGAGTAAAACCTGTATTTTTTTTTTTTTTTTTTTTGAGTCACAAATTGCATAGTTAATCTCTTCAATATAGTAGAGTGGCTATGGGTGTAGGCTCTGGAACTTGAAATCCCTTTTTGTCATTGGCTAGCTGGGTGACTTTGTATAAATCACTTAATTTTTTTTCCCTCAGTGTCCTCTTCTGAAAAATAAGACTGATAATACTGAGAAGTGCTTTAGGAGGCTTGAAGGCATAAAAGAGATACTGTCTCTAATGCACAGAGCTGAGCACACATGTCCTTTATCCATGTGGGCTCCTGTTATACTTAGTATAACATTACCTAATGATATAATAGATCATGGGGTATCCTTGTTACCCAGAGGAAATTTGATTAAGTTCATGTACTTGGGAAAAGTATTTATTTTACCAAAGGAAAACTGGGCAGTGTTTGAATGTTCCATGTGAAGAAAGGGAGAGCAACAAAAAGGAGGAAGAACGTGCTGCAGAACTAAAGAGTGGTGAGGGCCAGGGTGTCTTTCTCTCCTCTCCCTGCCAAATGCCTTTTTTCCCAGAACGCCTAGATCTTCCCCACTGTCTCCTGACCTCTGCTCTATAGAGTTAGAATCAGATAACCAGGTGACTCAGAACCTTGATGACTTTGGTGACTTAGAGTCCAATGGTTCTGAAAGTTGTTGTTGTTTTTTTTAAACACTAAATCTTGTGCAGTGCTCCAGGGTCTAAAATGACCCTTCTCAGATACCTTTCAGCTAGATCCCTGGGACATAAGCTGTGGAAACAGTGTCGGGCCAATCTGTTCATTTTACGGACAGTGACCCTCGAGTCCGTGGAGTTCAGGCAAGTTGCTCCAGTTCTCACCACTGCTGGCTGAGAGCAGCCTGGCCATGTCGTCCTGCCTTACCCAGTTCCTGTCCCATTACCCTGACTTCCCTTCCCGCAGCAACGGGAGGAAGAGAAAAGCAAGGAGCGTAAGATTTCAGGATAGCTTTCGTCAACTTGCCTAGGCTCTTCCCGCATCCTTGGACCCTTGAGAGGTCCACGATCATTGTTATAGAATCTATGAACCTCCCTTCCCCCTAGAAACTCTATGCAAAATATTGTATGTATCCATAAATTTTTCTGTGAAGAAGGTCTATAGCTTTTATCAGATTCTCTCAAAGGGGTTTATGACCTCAGAAGGGTTAAGAACAATTTCCTTATAATTTGTGCCTGTAAAAGTCACAATTCTAGTTGTGATTGTGAGTTGCAAGGTTAACAATCACGTCCAATTTCTTAACCTTTCAAAGCAAATGTGGCATATAAGCCTTTGAGTGCCAGGCTTGCTTGTAAAACAGCAGTTGGGTCCTGAGCTCGTCTGGTTGTTTGTGCAGCTTTAGTTTTCAGCATGAATCCTAGATGGAACTAGTTTCTAACCATCTTTGAACCTAGATGGTTCAAATTTGCTAATATAATGTATGTCTTTTTTCAGTGCTTCAAAAAAGTACACTTATTTCTAGACCTGAACTTTGATTTACTTGCTTAGTTCTGCTTTGACCCTGGATTAAGGTTGTCAGATTTCACAAATAAAAATACAGTATACCTGGTTATATTTGAATTTAAGATAAACAATAAATAATTTTTTAACAGAGCTTTTGAGACGGGGAGGAAAAATGGATCAGCTCTGCCGATATGCAAAGAGCCTTCTTTTAACCCTAGAACTTGTGTTGCAAAAATTAAAGGAAGTTTATTATAAACGAGCACAGGATCTTTTTTGAGGTGGTGGAAATGTTCTAACACTGGTTTATGGTGATGTCTGCACCACAAATAAAGTTATTCAAGATCCTTGAACTTTACACTGAAGATAAATGAACTTGACAGCATGTAAATTACAGCTCAGAAAACTGTTGAAAAAAATTGCAGAATAGCTTTATAAAAACTGTTGTTTAATTTTTTATTCAGAGTTTCATACTAATTTGAGAAGATGATGAAAACCACAAATCCACTCCTCAGAATAAAGCATGAAAGTGCTTACGCCAAATTTCGCATACAGTTTCTAGATCTGCTGAAGCTCATCTCTAGAAGCCAACTTCCTGCCTTAGCCCGAATTCCACACACTGTTAACATCCTTTTCTGGAACTTGGCAGTAAGGCTTCTCGGTGGCAAAAGCAAGGACTTGCTGCTCTTAGAAGTTCTGTTCAGTAATGACTGTGAGGGTGACCTGTGACACCCGCCACCCCAGTGAAGCTGTCTCTCCCCTACTTCACGCTGAGAAGGACATGGGGAGGGCAGTACTCGTCTTAGGGTGTATGTAGAGCCCTGGATTTTGTGCTTTTAACAGCGGCACATGCCTGCTCAAGCAGACCCATGTTCTCACCGTGACTCACTTCTTTGGTGCAAACAAAATTTTCATGTGCCAGTGTGTGGACTCACTCAGGAGGCACTTCCATCAAAGCACAGAAAATTCATCGTATGATTTTAACACCAGCTGGAACTGGGAAGTGGGCTACTCTTCTCTTTTATCTCTGTTGATGTAGCCAGGTATTCTCAGAAACATAGGCAGGCCAGGGTGAATGATTTCAGTGGAAAGGGGGTGGGGTGGGGGATGCTCATCCACAGGAAAAGTGTGCCCTGAGATTCATTCTTTATGTATCAAGAATTAAAGACCCGCTCCTCCAGATTTAATTACTAAATTTTACAAAGGACAGTTCTTTTTTTTTTTGATTATATAATTATTATTTTAATGGAGAACTCACAACCAAATCTAAAATTATTAACATATAGATATGATTTATAAAATAAAAGGATATAGAGGAAACTATTTTGCCCATTCCCCAGCATATTCCTTTTTCTTTTTAAACATCTTTATCGAGTATAATTGCTTTACAATGGTGTGTTCGTTTCTGCTGTATAACAAAGTGAATCAGCTATATGTATACATGTTCCCCATATCTCTTCCCTCTTGCGTCTTCCTCCCTCCCACCCTACATATCCCACCCCTCTAGGTGGTCACAAAGCATCGAGCTGATCTCCCTCTGCTATGCGGCTCCTTCCCACTAGCTATCGGTTTTACATTTGGTAGTGTATATATGTCCATGCCACTCTCTCACTTTGTCCCAGCTTACCCTTCCCCCTCCCTGCATCCCAAGTCCATTCTCTAGTAGGTCTTTGTGTTTATTCCCGTCCTGCCCCTGGGTTCTTCATGACCATTTTTTTTTTTAGATTCCATATATATGTGTTAGCATGTGGTATTTGTTTTCCTCTTTCTGACTTCACCCTGTATGACAGTCTCTAGGTCCATACACCTCACTACAAACAACTCAATTTCGTTTCTTTTTATGGTTCAGTAATATTCCATTGTACGTGCGCCACATCTTCTTTATCCATTCATCTGTGGATGGACACTTAGGTTGCTTCCATGTCCAGGCTATTGTAAATAGAGCTGCAATGAACACTATGGTACAAGACTCTTTTTGAATTATGGTTTTCTCAGGGTATGTGCCCAGTAGTGGGATTGCTGGGTTGTATGGTAGTTCTATTTTTAGTTTTTTAAGGAACCTCCATACTGTTCTCCATAGTGGCTGTATCAATTTACATTCCCACCAACAGTGCAAGAGGGTTCCCTTTTCTCCACACCCTCTCCAGCATTTATTGTTTGTAGATTTTTGGATGATGGCCATTCTGACTGGTGTGAGGTGATACCTCGTTGTAGTTTTGATTTGCATTTCTCTAATAATTACTGATGTTGAGCATCTTTTCATGTGTTTGTTGGCAATCTGTATGTCTTCTTTGGAGAAATGTCTATTTAAGTCTTCTGCCCATTTTTGGATTGGGTTGTTTGTTTTTTTGATATTGAGCTGCATGAGCTGCTTCTGAATTTTGGAGATTAATCCTTTGTCAGTTGCTTCATTTGCAAATATTTTCTCCCATTCTGAGAGTTGTCTTTTCATCTTGTTTATGGTTTCCTTTGCTGTGCAAAGGTCCCACTTGTTTATTTTTCTTTTTATTTCCATTTCTCTAGGAGGTGGGTCAAAAAGGATCTTGCTGTGACTTATGTCATAGAGTATTCTGCCTATGTTTTCCTCTAAGAGTTTAATAGTGTCTGGCCTTACATTTAGATCTTTAATCCATTTTGAGTTTATTTTTGTGTATGGTGTTAGGGAGTGTTCTAATTTCATTCTTTTACATGTAGCTGTCCAGTTTTCCCAGCACCACTTATTGAAGAGGCTGTCTTTTCTCCATTGTATATTCTTGCTTCCTTTATCAAAGATAAGGTGACCATATGTGAATGGGTTTATCTCCGGGCTTTCTATCCTGTTCCTTTGGTCTATATTTCTGTTTTTGTGCCAGTACCATACTGTCTTGATGACTGTAGATTTGTAGTATAGTCTGAAGTCAGGGAGCCTGATTCCTCCAGCTCTGTTTTTCTTTCTCAAGATTGCTTTGGCTATTCAGGGTCTTTCGTGTTTCCATACAAATTGTGAAATGTTTTGTTCTAGTTCTGTGGAAAATGCCATTGGTAATTTGATATGGATTGCATTGAATCTGTAGATTGCTTTGGGTAGTATAGTCATTTTCACAATGTTCATTCTTCCAATCCAAGAACATGGTATATCTCTCCATCTGCTTGTATCATCTTTCATTTCTTTCATCAGTGTCTTATAGTTTTCCACATACAGGTCTTTTGTCTCCTTAGGTAGGTTTATTCCTAGGTATTTTTATTCTTTTTGTTGCAGTGGTAAATGGGAATGTTTCCTTAATTTCTCTTTCAGATTTTTCATCATTAGTGCATAGGAATGCAAGAGATTTCTGTGCAGTAATTTTGTATCCTGCAACTTTACCAAATTCATTGATTAGCCCTAGTAGTTTTCTGGTAGCATCTTTAGGATTCTCTATGTATAGTATCATATCATCTGCAAGCAGTGACACTTTTACTTCTTCTTTTCCGATTTGGATTCCTTTTATTTCTTTTTCTTCTCTGATTGCTGTGGCTAAAACTTCCAAAACTGTTGAATAATAGTGGTGAGAGTGGGAAACCTTGTCTTGTTCCTGATCTTAGTGGAAATGGTTTCAGTTTTTCACCATTGAGAATGATGTTGGCTGTGGGTTTGTTGTATATGGCCTTTATTATGTTGAGGTAAGTTCCCTCTATGCCTACTTTCTGGAGGGTTTTTATCATAAATGGGTGTTGAATTTTGTCGAAAGCTTTTTCTGCATCTATTGAGATGATCATATGGTTTTTCTCCTTCAGTTTGTTAATATGGTTTATCACATTGATTGATTTGCATATATTGAAGAACCCTTGCATTCCTGGGATAAACCCCACTTGATCATGGTGTTTGATCCTTTTAATGTGCTGTTGTATTCTGTATGCTAGTATTTTGTTGAGGATTTTTGCATCTATGTTCACCAGAGATATTGACCTGTAGTTTTCTTTCTTTGTGACATCTTTGTTTGGTTTTGGTATCAGGGTGATGGCGGCCTCGTAGAATGAGTTTGGGAGTGTTCCTCCCTCTGCTGTATTTTGGAAGAGTTTGAAAAGGATAGGTGTTAGCTCTTCTCTAAATGTTTGATAGAATTTGCCTGTGAATCCATCTGGTCCTGGGCTTTTGTTTGTTGGAAGATTTTTAATCACAGTTTCAATTTCAGTGCTTGTGATTGATCTGTTTATATTTTCTATTTCTTCCTGGTTCAGTCTCAGAAGGTTGTGCCTTTCTAAGAATTCGTCCATTTCTTCCAGGTTGTCCGTTTTATTGGCATGTAGTTGCTTGTAGTAATCTCTCGTGATCCTTTGTAATTCTGCAGTGTCAGCTGTTACTTCTCCTTTTTCCGTTCTAATCCTGTTGATTTGAGTCAAAAGACAGTTCTTTATACAGCTCATAAAAGTCCCTGTGGACCTCTGCTAGACCCCCCAGACAACTACTTCTATTTTTCTATAATTGTTTATTCTAAATGTTACCTCTACCAAACAAAAAACCGTAAGCCTAGAAGAACAATGGGAGGAGGGCCAGGGCCCTTCAGAGATGCCTTTATTTTTACTCTTTCTCCATTTGAGGCACTGTCACACCCTAGCAGTCAGATCTCACTGCTTGCAGGAGAGAAGTTAGGGGCAATAAGATGGGACAGCTGGATCGTGGTGACAGCTAGAGGGGAAGGCTGCCTGGGAACTGAGGAAGCAGTGGGGCCTCAGCTCTGATCATCTGAACTCCCCTAATACACCTCTCCATGCTCTGAGGCATTAGGACTTCTAGTGAGAGAAACTGCTAGAATCCGAACATTTTCATCCAGTTACACCCCAACAAAAGCCAGGCTTTACATGCAAACCAACCTGGTTCTTTTGACAGACTTGATCAGAAGTCAGTACTTTGGGGCTTCCCTGGTGGTGCAGTGGTTGAGAATCCATCTGCCAGTGCAGGGGACACGAGTTCAAGCCCTGGTCCAGGAAGATCCCACACCCCACAGAGCACCTAAGCCCATGCACCACAACTACTGAGCCTGCGCTCTAGAGTCCGTGAGCCAGAACTACTGAGCCTGTGAGCCACAACTACTGAAGCATGCCTAGAGCCCGTGCTCTGCAGCAAGAGAAGCCACCTCAATTAGAAACCCGCACACCGCAATGAAGAGTAGCCCCCACTCACCACAACTAGAGAAATCCCACGCAAAGCAACGAAGACCCAACACAGCCAAAAATAAATAAATTAATTAATTAATTAATTAATGAAAAAGCAGTCAGTACTGTGAGGTGTGCAGAAGTTTGTGCGTTAAAGCCTCACTGAAATCCCACTACTGTGGAATTCCTAGGCTGGTCTCAGCTACCTGCTAGTGTGAAGATACACAGTCAGCCCTCCATATCCGTGGGTTCCACATCTGCAGATTCAACGAACTGCAGATCAAAAATGTTTGAAAAAAAAGTCCAGAAAGTTCCAGAAGCAAACCTTGAATTTGCCATGCTCCAGCAACTATTTACAGAGCATTTATCAATATGTTCTGTACAGCTATTTAAATAGCATTTACATTGTATTAGGGGTAGAGATGATTTAAAGTATACTGGAAGATGTGCATAGGTTATATGCAAATACTCTGCCACTTTATATAAGGGACTTTGGCATCCATGGATTCTGATATCCACTAGATGTCCTGAAACCAATTCCCCAGAATACTGAGGGAATGTGACTAATTAACTCATTGAGAGGGCAAACCAATTCAACCCCTTTCTTCAAGGCTTCACAATGCATATTGCTTATATAATGAATTCTGTCTTCTCATTCAAGCAAGCCTGAAGGGAGGACCTCTGCCAACCCACTCTTATTTTACTGCTGACATGTGGAAGAGAGTAAATGCCTTTCTTTAAAAAATATTCTATTAATCCCTCAGTCTTGCCTGTTTCAAGTGTCTTTGCCCACATTTGTCCAAATAAGTGAGACTACCATTTTTGGCTTTTTCTCTACAGGGTGAGTTTCATTTCTGTTTGAAACCAGACTATTCCACCTTTTTGGCTGAACCTGAATTCAAGAAACCCAGCAACAATCTTAAGGTTTCATTTTCTTTCCTGTGGAAGTGAGAAGCCACATGCCCACTTTGGAACTCACTGTATAGACACTCGTTCTTCACTTGTAATTTTCTCCTCCACATCCTTTTCCTCTCTCTGATCTTTAGGTAAAATTATTTCTGTTTGATATGCCTTTTCCCCACTTTGGTCCTTAGTGGGTCAGTTAGTCTTATGTGACTTCCTGGCCCTGATAGAAGGCAGTATTGAGATCCTGGGTCTTTTTGTTTAGCCAGTTCTAAGGAGCATGGTGGTTCCTTCCCTCCTCACACTTTAAGGAGAGGACATCATAATACTCAAAGGTGCTGCAAGGAAAATCCAACAAATACCTCAGATGTTCTATTAAAGCAGTGGTTCTCAACCAGAGCTGATATTAGCCCTGACCCCTGGACCTTTGGCAGTGTCCCCTAGAGACATTTCTGGATGTCCAGTGTGGAAGAGGGATGCGGCTGACATCTAGTAGGTAGAGGCCAGAGGACTCTGCTACACATCCTTTAGTGCATAGGCAGTTCCAACAACAAAGAATCATCTGGCCCCAAACTTGAAGAGCGCCAAGGTTGAAAATCCTGTGATAGAAGAATTCTTGCTCTTTGTTCTTTTCCCTCAAGGCCTGGGATAAGAGAAAAAAGAAAGGAAATGCTCCATTTTGATGAGCGTGTATGTCCTCAGTTGTTACATCCCACGCAGATCCAGGAATTGGAGAGCACAAGGATACCACTGAGCAGGGCAGAGTGCAAGGTCGTCTTCTTGGCTCCAACAGCTGTCTCAACTCCAAAGAGAGACAACTTTGACCAAAGCAGAGGACCACAAAGTTATAAGGATGTTTAGTATGTGATAAAAATCATTTTGCAGGTTAAAGTGCTTCCTTCTGCCCGTAAAATGGTATGTTTTTTAAATAACTCAAAAATAGGAGGCACTTCACTGTGCTGTGAGCAGGAGACAGGGCTGCTGCTCAGAGCCACAGACAGTTAATTCCATCCTTGTCATCAAGCCTATCCAAGCGGTAGGTGGTAGCACTCTTCATATGTTCTCCAGTGTACTGTTGACTTACTCCATGTTCTAAATGCCCCTACTGTCAACACTAAGGGATTCAAGGAGTTTCCTGGAACCAGTGTATCTCTCTATATCTCTTGGCTCCATTATCCCTCACTCCTCTGGTGGTAGCAAGATAGCTGCTCAACTGCTGGATTGTACCTCCTCTCACATGAAAGCCCAAGAGTAAGACTCTTTCCCAAGATTCTCAGTGTGTCTCACTGGCTTTGGTTGGGTCATGTGCTCACTCCTGAACAAATGCTGTGGCTAGGAGAATGCTAGGAGCTGATTGGCTGAGGCCTAGGTTACTGCATACCCTGGAGCTGGAGTGGAGCCCCGTGTCATGCACATGAGCTGCAAGTGGGGTGGATGTGTTTCCTCAAAGGGAAGTTGGGGTAAGATAATGAAAATAGGAGGAATGGATGCCCAGGAGAATAAAGACATGTGCACGCGCACGTGCGCGCGCACACACACACACACACTACTTGCTATTAATAGGCTTTGCATTCTGTGGTGGAAGTTATGCAGCTAGCCCATTACCTAGCTGCATAACTTGAGATAATGTCAAACTCTCCCAGCCTCCTTTTTCTCCTCTGAAACATGGAAGTAACAACACTATTAGGGCGGTTATAAAAAATCAAGCAAGTATCTTGGGATATTGGAAGTGTTGTGCAAACAAGTGGTGGCGGTAGTGTTAGATGCATTTAGTTAGTGAATTTAGTTCAGCTTCTAGAGTCTAGAAGAATCTAGACGAGCTGCAATCCACACAGCTGGTCCATGCAGGCCTTGGAAGCCAGTGTCTAAATTTATCCAATTGTCATTGTTGCAGGTCAGTTTGAAATCTTCTGAGGTCAATGATTGAGGTAATTGATCCACTTGCTGTGGATCTTGAAAAAGTCTCTGTTAAATGACATAATTGGTTTTAATTATATAATTACGGCACTTAAAGTGTGGGGGTGAAAGGTTACTATTATATTTAGAAGTGAGATCCCCAAATGAAGCAAGGGCGTGTAAGCCAGTGTTTCTTCGAATTTCTCTTTTTATTTTTTCAGAGGGAAGTCAGGGTAGGCTGGCCTTGGCCCTGGCCATTTTGGATGATTATCTTGAATGAGGTAGCGCTGGGGCTGCTCATGGCATCATAGGAACCTTTGTAAAGAGACGGGAAAGGGCTTCCGTAAAGACCTCCTTGTGATCTGAAGTTAATGAGCAGTGGGAACTCAACTGTCAGCAATTGAATCTGATTGGGCAGGGTAATTATATGATTGCCTCGGGTGTTTGCACACGCACAGGGATATTTTTATTGGACAGAACCTAATTGCTTACTTACTTAGCGGAGCGAAAACCTAAACAAATTTGTGTTGTCATAGGTTAAAAAGACATCCTTTCTTTGTCTCTAAAATAGCTGCCTGCTCGTTTCGTTCTGTCTTCAATCAAGGATTTTGTTTGCAGGCCTTGAATTATATGATAATATGAAAATGTAAAGGAAAGCTACTTCGGACTGTGCATTTTGGTAAAAACGTGCTTATTGCCATGTCTTAAACCATCCCCTACAATGGTCTCTTTCATAATGCACAGGCAGCTAGGGCCTTGGGCAACACTCAAGCTACTGGGACTTTCACAAGTTTTTTTTGTTGTTGTTTGTTTTGTTTTCCTGCGTGGAGGCCCCTGCAAGATTGGCTTCTTAAACTATCTGGTTTTCCTCAGCTGCATAAGGCAAGTGGGAGGTATCATGTCTGTGGTAGCCTTTTAGACATCAGAAACACCAAGGATAAGAGCAACAGAGCGAAGAGCCCCCTCTGTGATTTTCTGGGGACTTGGAGGAAAGGGAAGGGCAAAGCGAGAGAGCCAAAGGGAAGAAGCCTTGGGGCTCCCACTTTGGGGACGCCAAGTTGCAGTTGGGCCTCGTGTCGTTTCAGCTGTCCTGAGTGAGCTTGATATCTCAGTTTACCTGTAATGCTGGTGTGCAGAAAACAGACTGCTGCAATTGGGTCTATTCTGTAGCAGTTCAAGTCCACATTATTGTTTCACTTTTTTTCCTATCTTCTTATAGAACAAACTATTTTCTATGTTCTTTCCTTTCCTGGGATCCCACTTGGAAGAGTGTGAAACACAACTGGATTGTGGGGATTGGAGGAGCACCTTGTGATGAAAGCTGCCGACTCCAGATCTGGTGCCTTTGTTGAGTATAGGATTATGGCCTGGACAATGGCTGAGAACCAGGGACATTCTGCCCCTCAGACCAGCCATGATTTCTCATCTCAGACTCGGACACATGCTGACATATCCCAGTCTTATCTGGCTAACTCCATGGGTCCTCTAGGCTCAGCGTTAAATGTCACTTCTGGGAATCCTTCCTTGACCACCCACCTCCAGTCTGGGTTGACTGCCTTTGTTTTGTGCTCCACTGCACCCTCTAGGTTCCTTTACACACTGTCCTTTAATTGCTTGTCTCACTGTCCAGAATAGCCCATAAACTCCGTGAGGGCAGGGCTTGTGTTTATATTTGTCACTACTGTCTCCCCAGAGCCTGGCACAGTGCTTGATGGTGTGTTTGGAATGACTGAATGGGGAAAGGAATGGTTGCTGGGTGTCCTAGGGAATCATGGTGTGCACTGCCTGGGCTTCCCTACCCTTGCTGTTAATACCACTTTCTTGTTGCTTATAATTTTCATTGCCCCAGATGATCCAGCTCTGTCGGAGGCACGGAGGCACAGTCAAATCTCATGCTGTACATTGATCACCTGTCCAACCTTTGCCTAGAGTGGGAGCCCCCAGTTCCTTCAAGAGATCCAACTTTACGTGTCTGTAAAGAAGAAGAGGAGGAGGGAGACAGCGGGGAGGATCCGGTGGCATTTTAACACCAGAGCAGGTCCCATGTTTACTTTTACCCTTTCGGAGGTGGGTAACTGCAAATGCCATGGGGAGTTGGGTTTTAGGGACTCTGAATATTGATCTTGGATTTGGGGGCTCATATGTACTTTATGTTTTGCTAGAGTGTAGGGGTTGCTATTTTTGTGGTTAAATCATAGCCAGACTGTTCCATGAATTCCCACCAGCATAGAACAGAGATCCAGGTTCATCATCCACGTGAAGTAAATTGTCCATTGGCTTCCAGTTGTTTGTGTCTTGCTATGTGGATAGAGAGTACGGTTCATTCATTGGTTCCTATTTCATGACTATTTATCATTTGCTTTTCAAGGCCTATGATTTTCAACAGACTTTCTTGTGTTGAAACTCTGGCTTTTGATGTTTTGAATTCCTCCCTCCTTGGTCAACCTCTTAGACCATGAGTTCCCTAATAACTACTGAATAGATGAGATTTCATTTAGGACCACCCATCTGTGGTGGTCTAGTCCCAAACAGTCCTGGGGTATGTCTAACCAGCCTTTTCCCTAAGCAGAATGTGAATTTGTGACCCTGTAGACCTTAGGCAAAGGGGCTTCCTGTTGAACCCCTCAAGCCCCCAGCCATCCCTAAGTTTGTACTGCCTGTTGTTGGTTGGGCTATGATAACAGTTTCTGGATGGATGGATGTGTACACATGGAAACTGCAGCCTCACATGTGGAGAGGCAAGGTAAACCCTCAGAGACCCTGGGTGCTTCTTGCGTAGCGGTCTGTGCCAACTATCCTAGGTCTGAAGTATATTGTCCCTCTGTTGGTTCTTTTTTTTTTTTAATTTCTATTGGAATATAGTTGATTTACAGTGTTGTGTTAGTTTCAGGTGTACAGCAAAGTGAATCAGTTATACATACACACATGTCCACTCTTTTTTAGATTCTTTTCCCATGTAGGTCATTACAGAGTACTGAGCAGAGTTCCCTGTGCTATACAGTAGGTCCTCATTAGTTATCTATTTTATATACAGTAGTGTGTATATGTCAATCCCAATCTCCCAATTTACCCCTCCCCCTCACCTTACCCCCCTGGTAACCATAGTTTGTTTTCTACATCTGTGCCTCTATATCTGTTTTGTTAATAAGTTCATTTGTACCGTTTTTTTAGTTTCCACATATAAGCGATATCGTATGATATTTGTCTTTCTCTGTGTGACTTACTTTACTCAGTATGACAGTGTCTAGGTCCATCCATGTTGCTGAAAATGGCATTATTTTGTTCTTTTTGTGGCTGAATAATATTCCATTGTATATATGTATCATATCTTCTTTATCCATTCCTGTGTTGATGGGCATTTCGGTTGCTTCCATGTCTTGGCTATTGTAAATAGTGCTGCAGTGAACATCGGGGTGCCTCTATCTTTTCACATTATGGTTTTCTCTGGGTATATGCCCAGGGGTGGGATTGCTGGATCACATGGTATTTCCTTTTTTTTTTTTAAATAAATAAATTAATTTTTTAATTTATGGCTACGTTGGGTCTTCGTTGCTGCACGCAGGCTTTCTCTGGTTGTGGCGAAAGGGGACTATTCTTCGTAGCAGTGCGTGTGCTTCTCATTGCAGTGGCTTCTGTTGTTGCAGAGCACGGACTCTAGGCACACGGGCTCAGTAGTTGTGGCTTGTGAGCTCTAGAGCACAGGCTCAGTAGTTGTGGCGCACGGGCTTAGTTGCTTCGCAGCATGTGGGATCTTCCCGGACCAGGGCTCGAACCCGTGTCCCCTGCATTGGCAGGCGGATTCTTAACCACTGTGCCACCAGGGAAGTCCCTGGATCATATGGTGTTTCTGTATTTAGTTTTTTATGGAACCTCCATACTGTTCTCCATAATGGTTATACCAATCTACATTCCCCCCAACAGTGTAGGAGGGTTCCCTTTTGTCCACATCCTCTCCAGCATTTATTGTTTGTAGACTTTATGATGATGGCCATTCTAACTGGTGTGAGGTGGTGCCTCATTGTAGTTTTGATTTGCATTTCTCTAATAATTAGCGATGTTGAGCATCTTTTCATGTGACTATTAGCCATCCGTATGTCTTCTTTGGAGAGATGTCTATTTAGATCTTCCACCCATTTTTTGATAGGGTTGTTTGATTTTTTGACATTGAGCTGCATGAGCTGTTTGTATATTTTGGAAATGAATCCCTTGCAGGTCTCATCGTTTGCGAATATTTGCTGCCTCTGTTGGTTCTGAGTCTCTACTTACTTTGCATTCTTCAGCTGCATATCTGCTTTGACATATTAAGCATGTAAATCAGAAACTTTGGGGGTTCCTTCAAGAAAGAGAGTTTAAACGACCTCGTCTCATAGTATGTGTGTTCGCCAGTGCTGTGTGCTTTGAACCAAACAGGGATGGGCCATGGTGAGCTTTATTTCTGAATCCAAGGAAAGTTTAGTTTAATTTTCAGTTTTGGAATAGCACCAACAGATGCCTCACCACCTCATATCCTTTCTGGATTGAGGCAGGTAATTACTGACTACACAAATAAATCACATACTTTTGCAAAAAAAAAAATCTTTGAATGACATTTGATTTATAATTAAACTTGGCGATGCAGTCCCTGAAGTGTCTCATCTTGTCTAATCACAATGATCTATTTCCTTTCAGAGTACTTCTGCATGTAGGGGTTAGTCCTCTTGTTATCATCACATAATATGGGGATGGGAATAGTTTAAGAAAAAGAAAAATTAGAATAAATGATTGCCGTTTTAGGTCAAAGTCAAACCACTGATTGTTCCTATTTGTGTTTTTTAAAAAACATTTTTACGTCCCTTCATTGACTGATTTATTCTGCAAACAGATTTAAACACTGGCTTTCTAAGTGCCCTGCCTGCACCAGCAACCTCCTTCCCAGCATCACCTGGGAACTTGTTAGAAATCCAGAGTCTCAGGCCCCACCCAGACCTACTGAATTAGAAACTCTGTAGGTGGGGTCCAGGACACTGGGTTTGAATGAACTTCCTGATGATTCTGCTGCACACAAAAGTTTGAGAACTATTGGTTTAAAACTCCTGTGAATGCATGAGGTGAGGGCATTAATAGGAGTTTACCTCTAACCCTGTCATCCAGGAGCTTGAAACCCAATCATGGGCACAAAGCATAAATACATCAGACAGCTAGGCAGCATGATGCTTATAAAATGTAAATTACATCGTACACTCACTTCCTAAGTCCCTCCAGGCAGTTCCCTTTGTACTGGAAATAAATGTAAAGGCTTGCTGAGACCTACAAGGCCTGGCATGCTCCCTCCCCTGCCTACCTGCCTGGCTCATCTGATGCTGTCCCCCACCACCACCCCTAAGCTGTGCTCTGCCACACCACGCTGGCCTTCTTTCTGGTCCTCAAACATGCCCCCTGAGTGTGGTGTCAGCAGGGATACCGAGGAAGGGGAAGGAAGAGCGAAAATTGCTATGGTTAAAAAGTAGAATTGGTCACTAAAGCATTTTTTAATTTGGTATAATATTTCTAAACCAATATCCCCAAGGGGAAACACATATTTTAAATATGATTTGTTGAGAAAAAAAAAAAAAAAACCCAAAACTTAAATGTGAGGCAAAGGGTTTCTTAAAGATTTTAGAACAGGGGCAATGTTTTTTGTTTGTTTTTTTTTTTGTCTTGACTTTGTTTTCACTCTCCACAGCTCTTTCACAGTAACGGACTGTCTCATTTTATAAGTGTAGCATCTCTGGTTTGGGGCGTTATTTGCTTTTTGGGGAGACTCTCATTTGAGATCTTCAGTAGAGGAGGGAAATGTGGGTTGGAGGAGCCATCAAGGAGAGTGGGTGATGGAGGTGTGCTCGGTCCTGGTAACCTTTCAGCTTCACCTTGCCTTGTAAAATTTAAAGTTCTCCCAGGAAACGGAGGCAAGTCTCCTACTGTGTGACAAAGCTCCGTGACTGGCCAGGAAGCCCTTCCTATTGGAAGATGAAGCTAGTCAGCCTCATGTGCCTGGAGATGCACAGTGAATGCCCTGCCCCTGCCCTCAGGGAGCCCACAGCCCAGAGGCCGAGAGACTTCAGCAAATATCTACATGAAAAAAGGTGCATTTTCGCACTTTGAAAGGCGTTCTGAAGGATGAGAGAGCTACAAGAGCAGAGAACAGAGAAGCAGGCTCCCAATTCTCTTTGGACAGGCGATTGAAGCTGAGAATTGAAGTTGTTATTTTGGTTGTGTGTCGAGGTTGGTGGCATGGTGGGCGGGGGGGGGGGGTGAGGAAGAGTGTCCCTGGGGAGCTGGCACCACCTCCCATGCTAGCTGGGACTCTGCCTGTAGAGGCTGCCACAGCAGAGAACCTTCTGAGCAACCACATGGGTGAAAACACCCAAAGACTCACTGCAGAGTGAACCCAGGGGAGGGTCTCTTCCCCCAGGAGACACTGAGTTTTCCCAGTGTCCACTAACAGCACCAGTACCACTGTGCCCAAGTGTGAGGCTAGCACCTTCGCATTTATTTCTCTTCCTTTTGTTGCTTCCTCTGACTCTTTCACTGCCTCTCTCTCAGATCATTCCTTTGGGGATCAGCCTCTGCTGGTCTCCTCCTTGAGAGCAAAGCTGCCTGTAGGGAACATTTACCATACCTTTGAAGATTCTTCCGTGACTTTTAGGGAGGCGTTTTAAGCATCTTCAGAGAATCTTACTGGATGTGGCCAGAAGCTCCTAGGAGTAAGGAACTGTCTTCACCCACTGTCTTCGTTGACCCAGAGTCATTACTACTGGTTCCATCTTTCCAAGCCAGGACACGCTTGGAGGGCCGATTCTCTGTCTGGTTTTGTTTCATGCCTGACAAGCTAATTTTGCACAGATCTGGCACTCAAATAGTTGACAAATGAAAGAAGAGATTGTGCAAATCCAAATGCCCTTGCAATGCTGAGGCTCGATTTCAGGAGGTTGGAGTAAAATTGATATCTAATTCATTTATTTCTCCATCCACCCATCCAGAAGCAGTTATTGAGGACTTCCTGTTTAATTGTGCAGCTGAAACACAATGTCTGGCACGTGGTATGTTTATAATCGATGCTGGTTATTATAGAGGAAATGCAGAACTAACTCTGGCTTCTGAATCCCTTTGTGCTCTTATCCCACTGAGTTTTACGGAAGCCCCAGCTGTTCATCCTTCTCCTGTCATTTAGGAGTGACGGTCCAGGGTCCCAAGCTCTGAGAGCGTCTGCTTCTCTTCAGAGTGGCAGAATTTGGCCATAGGAGGGAACTCACGGCATGAGCTCTGACATTTTAGAGTGCCGAAGGACAGCTCACTGGCTGTCTGCACAAAGCCTGAGTGAACACAAAATGACAGGGAGTGGTTAAACTTCAGGGAGGTCTGAGTGGCTTTTTAAAAAATTAATGAATTAAGAAAGATAGTCACTTGGAGCAGTGAGGTTTCATTTCAAACCATTACTGAATTCCCAGTAGCTATTTGTCATCAGGTGTTTTTCTGAATCAAAAGATAAGAGAAATAAAATTACTTAGGTGAAGGGGTATGCAAACTTTTTTTGATCTTTAAAAGGAGTCCCTGTGGAAATTGTGCTGCTCCTGTCTTCTGCCATGATAAACGTGAAGTTTGGTTACGCCCTTCTTCAAGCAGCTCCCAATCCAAGGGGGAATCTTAGTGCCCGATGGCTGTCACCAGTGGCTGCAGCGTTGGGACAGATCTGGCAAGCAGATGTTTACGATGAAGCTTTCCATTCCGGAGTAGTTCCTTCTGAGGCAGGAGGTGCGTTAGGTCAGAGAAGAATGTGCCAGACAATATGCCCCTTTGTTAATCAGTGCTGTCATCTTGGCTGCCCCTCTAGCAGCCTCATCTGCCTGAAATCTTCGGTAAAAAGGCCATTCAACAAATACATGTAGCATTGGCCAGGATTTTTCTAGCTCAGCTCTAACAACAGGGAATGGATTCAATCAGATTCAAGGAGACCTTAAGGCCCATTCTATAACTGTTTTACCTCTCCGGAAGAGCTCCAGAAGACAGATTACCAAACACCAGCTTCTTGAGCAAAGCTTGCACACAACTAATGCCAAAGTAATCAAGTTGACCATGCAAGGGTCTGAAATCTTAGTGACATTTGTCAAGTTCACTGGGACACATACTATATTCAGTGCTTTGATGGATTAATCTAATTAGTCTTCATAGCAATCTATGAAGTAAGCACTAATATTATGACCATTTCATAGATAGGGAAACTGAGGCTTAGGCCTACTAGTTGACTTGTCCAAAGCCACATAGTGATTCCTCCTACTTTAACCACTGGGCTTACAACATGGCCAGATTGCTGATTTTAAGTCAACAAGCTATTATTTTAAGTTTTATCCCTTCCTCATTTCCTTACTTGGAAAATGCAGTCCTTGTACAGATAGACATGCAGTTACTACAAGAAGTGATCATTTGAGTCAATTTTAATAGACTCGGCAAAGGCTGGTATCTGTATAACAGTAACAGAAACACTGAGTTTGGTGAAAAAGATATTTCCAAGTTGTCTTCTCTGTCCTCATTTGCAGCCTCCACACATGATAGGATGTGCTTCAGAGGTTGCTTGGAGGGGATCAGTGTGATGCTCACAGTGAGGAATCAAGCACTTTCATTAAGATATGGCTTGAAGCAGGCCATGTGGCTCCTCGAGGTTTCAGACTTCTGGTACACAGGGTGATCATAGTTTATTCAACAGCCATTTATTTGGTATCTATTACATATGCAGATATGATGACAAGCTCACTCTCTCTTACTGAGACTGTCACACAAATAACCTGATGTAATGGGATCTATTCTAGGGGACAGCTCTGTACCTCTGTGAGGGGCTAGAGCACTGCAGGCTGCCAAGTCAGGCTGACATCAGCAAATGTTCATTGAGTGCCTACTATGGCCAGGTTCTATTCTAAGAGCAAGAGATTAAAAATGCATTCCATTATATTTAGGGTTGGAGGCCACGGGGAGAGACAGTAAACCAGTAAATAAACAAATAAGGTGACTTCAGAAACCAGTTAAATGCATGAAGAAGATACAGTAGAGCAATATAACAGTGACTGAGCTTGCAAGGACCTACTCTACCTAAGGTGATCACAGAAGGCTGCTTTGAGGAGGAGACACTAAGAAAAGGCTTGGAAAATGAGAAGAACTTTCTAGGCAAAGAATTGGGTGGAATAGCCTTGATGTATACGGTTCTACAATTTCATTAATTCTTTCAACAGAGAAGTTCAGATGTCAAGCACGTGATATCACTTCTTGGTATTTGTTGAGTTTTTTTAAAGGTCAAGCCCATGTTCAATTTTTTGTAAACATTCCATGTGTACTTGAAGAGCATGTGTGTTTTTCCTTCAAGTGCCTCTTCTTTGTTTTTTATATGCAGCTTATAAATTATGTAACTGAAATCTTCTATATCTCTATTAATGTTTTAGCTGTTTAACTTCTCAGTTGCTTAGAGATAAGCATTCACATATTCATGATTGTGCGTTTGCTCATTTCTCAGTAATTCTATCAATTTTTGTTTTATATATTTCCAGCCTATGATCTTAACTGTATTACATTTCATTATCTAATGTTACAGCTCCTAGTGGGTTATTCTTGTTATTAATTAATCTCTCCCTTTATCCTACTAATGCTTTTACCTATGAATTTTATTTTGTCTGATAATATTGATATAACAACATCCTTTTGGTTAATGTGTGTGTTTGCTTTTTCCATCCTTTCACTTTCAGCCTTTGTGTGTTCCTGGTCCATTTTATAAGCAACATAAAGCTGGAGTTTTTGTTTGTTTTTTGTTTTTAATTGGGTGTCTCTGTCTTTTGATGGGGGAATTTAAGCTAATTATATTTATTGTAACTAATCTATTCAGACTTAACTTTGCCTTCTTATTTTGCATGTTCCATGGGCATTTTTTTCTTCCTTTTCTCTTCTTTACTGCTTTGTTTGAATTGACTATGCTTCCTTTATTTCCTTTTATTTTCTCCTCTACTGATTTGGAAGTTACATATTCTATTTCTCTTCTCATAGTGGTTTGGATAGTATCTAAAGCATAATTTGGCAGACACTCAGAGGCCTTTAATGCATTGCCTTCAGTTGGTTTAACAGCTTTCTCTAGGATCCTGGCTCCTGAGTGGTTGGGTCTTTAATGGGGTGAGGTATAAATGTAAGTGCAGATCATGGTCACTGTGATGGTTATATCTTGGAGTGCAGACTTCCAACTTGCCTTTGCGAAGACCTGTGCTGTGTTGCCTAAGAGTTCCGGTAATTGACAGATTGTAAAATGCTCTTGGGTTGTGGGTAACATAGCAGCTTCTAAGCAAGGAGTCACTTGGTTTCTTCTGTTGCCCTTCTGCTTGTCTACATTTGAGCTCTTGTAAGTGATGATAAATGTTAAATAGCTCCTGTAAAACTGTTGAATTGTCAGTTTTTAAACTGCATAAAACACTGACATTTTCATTAGATCCTGGCCCTGAGGAATGTCCGGCTTTCATCATAACGGATTTGTTTACTGCTGCAGAGAGTCTTAACGTGCTGCCTATGGGAGAGATCTTACTGTCACCTGCTCTTAAATGGGAAAGACTTTGTTCAGCCAAAGATTTTTGCAAAAGGATTTGCAAGAGGGCTTTTCACCTCCCCCTCTCTTCCCTGCCGCCACCTCCCAAAAGGGTAAGGGATGATGATAAAGTCTTTGAAGAACCTTAGTATTGGACAGGAAAATTTTTCATGTAAAATAATCCTGCAAAGTCCATTAGGAGACAAAATGTTGGAATGATGCTATTAAACCACTATTTAGTTTCAATGTATCCTGTTAAAGATAAGCAAGTCATATCTATGTCTTTTTGACCTCAATCCTTTGGTCTACATTTAAACAGATATCTTGATTTTGGATTAATAAACTCTTTTGTGTATATTAGTAGAGAAAACATTTTAAACTGGTGGGTCCTTCTAAGCAAATAAGAAAAGAGAGGTCTTTTATCTTCTGATCATTGCAGTAGATTTTTAGCAGAAGATGCCAAACTCTTCATGAACAAATGTAGAGTCATCCCAGTTTAACAAGCTGGGAAATGTGTGTGCTGAAAGACAGGCTTGTCTTAATGTGACCAAGACTGGGAATGTTAACTTTTCTGGAATCAACATGTTTGCATTATGGCGAGATTTCTTGCTTATTTTTTAAAAGAACTTCCTCTTCCGTACTAGCTTGTTGAATATGTCATTGGCAGGTCTGTCTACTTTCACATTTCAAGAGAGGCAGCCTGCCATAGGGAAGCAAAATCTCTCAGGCAGGTCAGCCCTTGAATTCTGATTCTAGGACATACTAACTATGTAATCATAGGTGAGTTAATGAACTTTTCTGAGTTTGGTTTTATCATCTGTAACATTGAAATAATAAACTGACTTTTTAGAGCTGATATAAACGTTAAGTGAGATAATACACATGAAGTGCTCAGCACAAAACATGGTACATACTAAGTACATACTCGGGGATTGTTCAATGAAATTTGATGGTTATGATGATAATGAAAGTGGTTGTGGTAAAGAGAATGGTAATAAATGTGCTGATGGTGGTAGTGGTGGCGCTGGTGGTGAGAATACTGATGTTGGTGGTAATAACGGTGATGAAGATGATGATATTGGTGGTGGTGATAACCATATGTTAGGAGTTCTTTCAAGTCTGAGAAAGGATATTATATAATCAAAGAACGGGAGAAGAGGCCGAATTTTCTACTACTACCTGACCTAGAGTCCACCACTTTTCATGTGGGCACTCTGAGTAACTAGGAGGGCCTTTCTTAATAAAATTCTATTGTAGACCACAAGCCACAAAAGCCTAGTTCATTCGTGCAACTGTGTTTTCAGGCCTGGATTTGTCTTAGAAAGAGCTAGCAGTGTTACTCTGAGTCATTTGATTTTGTCAGCATCTGTCTCCTTCCTAAAACTTGCTCATTTCTTGGCTTCTGTGACTTTGGACATTTTGGAGTTCTTCTTCTGTCTCCTTGAACACTTCTCCATCATCTTTTTGCCACCTTTTCTTTCTGTGGTCATTTGGATACATTAGTGGGGAACTCAGGGATGACAATGCAGGAGAGAAAAAGAGCCATCAGCAAGGCTGGGACAGAATCTGAGTGTAGTGTCACAGAAGCAGAGAAGGGGGACAATTCCAGGTAGAGGAGGAAGGACAGTGTTTCTTATTACAGGATACACGATGAGGATAAGGAAGCCTGGGCAAGACCATGATTTTTGGCACTGAAGATTCAATGTTGGCATCTGACACAAAATCACTGAGATGGTGAAAAAAGAAGAGTTGAGGAATGTCTAGATGAGGAGGTGGAGGCCGCAGACATTGAAGAGAGAGAGAGAGAGGAGGTTGTAGTGTGGAAAGATTTTTCTTTTAGATAGGAGAGAATCAGGCCTATCTGTAGACCAAGAGGAGGGAGCCAGAGGAAGCTGAGTAGGAAGATACAAAAGCAGGAAGATTTCAGATATTTGGTCCCGGAGGAAATGGGAGAGGTAGGAGGATGAGTTCATTAGCTTGTAAAAGCACCTGCCACATCCCCAGTGAGCAGAAAGGGAATATCACCAGGTGAGGAAAAGTATAATCTGTGAGGCTCATGTTGAATGACCTTGACTGTCTCTTAAAAGCAGGTGAGATCTCTGATGAGTGTGAGAGATGTTTGGAGGCATAAGGAGAAATTTGGACAAAAACCATTGTCTGAAATGGGAGAGGAAGTTAGCCAGTGATCAAAAGACTTGCCAAGGAGCGTTGTGACGGGCAGGAGGTGTGTTTCTGGATTTTCCCATACTATCCTCACCCTGGTTTCTATCCCTGGGATATTCTGTGCACCCTAAGCATCCATGTGGAATCCCATGGATGGCCCTCCCACTCCCCCCACCATGGGGCCCTTCCTTTCCATCTCCCCACGCCCAGCCCTGTTCTTAGATGGCTGTTACACGGAAATGAACCAGTGGACTGATTTGCGCCAAGGTGAGGAAGGTTGCAAAGGTGTGGTGTCTCATACCACCCAAGCGTTAGTGTGACAGGTAGTCAGATAGAGGAGTACAGCATCAGGAGTCAAGGGCATGCAGTGTGGCCCCAGGTCTAGATGGTTAACCCGTTATCGTGTCCTCCTGTAGCACAAGGTATCATGTCTTTCTAACTTGCCATTGCAATACCAGCATGTTATCAATTAGGGGCTTGATAGCCCCTAGCATACAGTAGGGGCTCATAGAATTTATTTGACTAGGTTAATGCAAGAATATGAGAGGTCTTCAAACACCTCATCCTTTGCAAATATGAGAGACTGTTATTCTGATGTGCATTTTAACAAGCACTGTTATCAGTCCAAAGAATGACTCTCTAATAGTAGAATGTCAGCTACCACTGGTGGGCAGGTGAAAGGAAATACTTTCAGCAGAGCTGGGTGGGGGCTGTCCAGAATTGCTCGGATTTAACTACCTGCATGTCTACATCTGTTGGTTTGGCTTATTGATAATTTAGCTCCTATCTCTTCGGTGATCCGATCCAAGGTGGTTTAGTCATTTTTCATTCTTGCTATTAATGTGTATGTATATACACTTTGTCATTATAGACAGGAAGCTGGGGTCCCAAGAAGGCAAAGAGAGATGAAAACGGGTTTCAAATAAAGAAGCAGAGTCCCCTTCTCACTCACGCTTTCTATCCTCTCCCCACACCCCCTCCTAAAATAGATCTTTCTCTACCTTTCCCTATGACTCCACCAGCATGGAGAAAAGGATTGTCAGGCAAATCCCAAAAGAATAAAAGAAAAATATCTCTTCAGAAGGAGAGGGCAGAGGGGAGAGATAGGAGCATCAATAAAGGCTGAAAAGATTGGCCTAGAGAGTGTGGAATCCAAGAGAGTGTTTATTTTCAAAACAAAAGCTTACCAATCAGGTGCTTTTTAACAGATGACAAAAATGGATTGAGCAAAGCTTGTGCCTGGGCTTGGGGACATGCCCACAGTGGCCCAAGCTACTGAGTCAGCACGAGTGGCTTTTGTTCTCCTGGCTCTGATGGCAGCCTTTGAGTAAGCAGAACTCATCAGTGAGCTACCATAAGCTCCAGGAAGCCTGCGTCTGGCCTGGCCGCCCTTCCCGTTTTGCTGGGTCACTTAGAATCCCAACTTCCTGCCTTGCCCACACGTTGGAACAGCCCAAGGAAGCCTCACCAGCTATTCCTTGGCAGACAGCCTGGCGTGATGGGAGAGCTGTCCCTCACAAAGCCCGCTTTTGGCTGGCACCTTTTTGGGCACTGCTCTTTTTCACAAATGCTTCTTCCAAGAAAGCCTTGAGACAGGGAAGTCATGTTTTCTTTAGCTGTGTGTTAGGGCATTAGACAGACATAACTGGATTTAAAATCTGCCTCGGTCCTTTATATACTGTGTGACCTTATGCAACCAGGTTATTTTTTCTGAGCCTCAGTTTCCTCGTTAGTAAATGGGATACATCCAACCTGCCTCGGAGGCCATGGTAAGGATGAGGATAACGGAGATCAGGTGCTTGACAGAGGGTCTGGCAAAGAGAAGGAGGGCAGTGATGGGCAGTGAACCTGGCAGGAGAGACCCCCCCAGCACCCACTCAAAACCTGTGCTTGTTTATCCTCGTTGTGGATGTTTGGTTTGGGCTTCAGTCAGCTGCTTCTTCCATCAGAACCACACATGCTTATGTTTTGAGTTCTCATCCTCTTTGTAAATAGTTCCTGGCCTGCATGAGTAACAGCATGTTCCAGGCCCAGTGTCTGCATCTGGAAAACAAAGGGTGCAAACTCGATATTGATTCATGTGAACCAACTTTGAGGTTCAGGTCTGAGGACTCTCCACTAGACTTTCTGCACCAGAGACCTCCCCTCCCTGTCACAGTGCCAGGTCCTACCGGGGTAGAACTGTGAGGTCATACATGGCATAATGCAGTCCTAAGTAAGAGAAGAGACGGATACGAAAATGAAAAAATGCTTCTCAGTATTTCCTAACTGCTCAATAATATAGAGCATGTGCTTTTAAACTCTTGTTCGAACAAAAATTTGCTAAAGTCACAAGTGAAAATCACCCACAATTCTTAAATAGAGATATAAAGTGGGAAGTCAGTGTTTTGCACCCCTCCTTTTGGCAGTTGGATCACACGCCCAGATGCTACCTCAGTTGACAGTTTGGTGTTTGTCCTTCCCGGTTTTTCCCTGAGTTTATAACACATATCCCTATTTGCATGTATGCATACATATATATGTAATTTTTATGGAATTGTGGCCTGCAATTTGCATTTTTGGGCCATTGTGGTTCACTTGATACCATATCAGTTTCATTCCTTCAGATCTGTATATATAGACTTACCTCCTAAGTTTAACGCAGCATGCTGTTCCAGACCATAGGAAAAAAAACATACTTATTTGGTTATACCCTTTTGACGGGCAATAGGTTGTTTCCAGTTGGTTTTCTTGTTTTGGTTTGGTTTTTTTGGTGGTATCAAGAAGACTGCAGCAAACACATCTTTACATTTTGCTCTGTATTCTGGTGCTTTTATTTCTGTGGAATCAACTCCTAGAAGTATAACTTCTGAGTCAGAGGATGCTCTCTTTCAATTTTAATAAAGTCTTCCAAACTGGTTTCCACAATGTTTGAAAGCACCTTATACACCCACCAGTAGGATGAGAGGGTGCCTGTTTCCCCATAATCTTAATAGCTTTGGACAACATCAGTCAATTTTTTTTTTCCCAGTCTGATGAGTGGAAAATTGTTTCAATTTTCACTCACTGTTTTAATTTTTATTTCTCTTATATTTAACTTATTTTCATTTGTTCAGTAGCCGTTTTTTTTGTCCTAAGAATTTCCCATTTGTATCTGTGGCCCATTTTTTGAGTGAAATTATTGTCTTTAAAAAAAAATTGTCCTAATTTTATAATTAGTAACAAACAAACCCCAATAAAGTGATTTTTTTTAAAGGTACGGTGAAAATGCAGGACCTCCCAAAGCTGTTGGGAGGACAAGGATTTCACGGACTGGAGATGCGTGAGCAAAAGGTAGTAATCCTTCGGCAAGTCGTGCAGTTCACGGCATTTTCTTTCATGTGTATTATTGCCCCTATATGCTCCTCGGTGCAGTCCTGGGAGGTAGGCTGAGCTCTGGATGACCTCTTTTTTTTTTTTTTTTTTTTGGCGGTACGCGGGCCTCTCACTGTTGTGGCCTCTCCCGTTGCGGAGCACAGGCTCCGGACGCACAGGCTCAGCGGCCATGGCTCACGGGCCCAGCTGCTCCGCGGCATGTGGGATCTTCCCGGACCGGGGCAACGAACCCGTGTCCCCTGCATCGGCAGGCGGACTCTCAACCACTGCGCCACCAGGGAAGCCCTGGATGACCTCTTGATTGTCAGACCTTCAACTTGCCCGTGACTGATGAGGCTCGCCTCTTGGGTTTGACCTGAGGATTCTGAAACCTCTGCTTGCCTGTCTCCTGCTGGGACTGTTGCCTGAAAACCTTTCATTGCCCTCCCCACATCACCCTTCCCAAACCCCTCAACCATGAGTTCTGTACGCTTTTTGGAGTCCTGGGGACTCATTTACAACTTCTTTCAAGGATGCAGTGCCAGCTGAAAGACTTCTAATAGATCTCTTAGGTGATGGTAATTTTTATTCTTACTAATGAAGTATTAGTTTATTGAGCACTTACCATTTGCAAGGCCAGTGCTTATGGCTGTGCAGGTTGTCCACTGCACAACTCCAGGGGCACCATTCATTGCACAGTAATTGTAGATTTGCAGGATTATTTCTGCCAGATGGCCATCAAGTGTCTTGAAGAAGGGGGTGTTTTTTCTAATTCAGACAGAACCACCACGACTGAGAGAAGCAGAGTTAACCATGTGCTGGCACTGTGCTGTGTGCTCTAAACACTTCATTTTTTTGATCATTCCAATAGCCTTCTGAGGTTGGTGATATCACTTCCCTCTCTAAAGCTGAGGAAACTGAGTCTCAGAGAGGTTAAGTTTCTTGCTCAAGTCACACAGCTAGTAAGTGAATTCAGACCCAGGTCCAGCTGACCACAAAGCCTGTGCTTAACTCTTGCCCTGCTCTGCCTCTGTATTGGGATCTGGTTATCCTCAGAATCTTCCACAATACCCCAAGCCGTGGTTATGGCACAAGCACTGGGTTCAGTCGGCCTGTCCACCACTCTGGAAGGGCTAGGTGGCCAGTGGGCCGTACTGAAACAATGAACTTGAAGCAACCCAAGGGACCCTCATGACCCAACAGAACCTTTCTGTGAACAAAACCAAAGCGTTAGAGCACAGTTCCTGCCCACAGCGATCTCATCGGGAGATCAGCATCTCTGGATCTCACTTGGGAAGGAGGAGCCACTTTTTCGATGTACAGTCTTCCCAAGTCAGGATTTCCTGGTCTCTGTCCCAGAATCAGTTTCCTTTGACCACACTCAGAGTGTGGGTAACATTAATGCAGAGGTGCTAAGAGTGAGAGCCAACATTTCGTATCTTCTGACTCTGGTGCTGATGGATGGGGACCAGGTGAAAGGGTTTTTCTGGAATTGATTCATCAGGCCGAGGGGATTTCCCTCTCGCTCTCTGCTTTCACTTCTGAGGTTCATGTGTCTTTTTAACATTTCGTCAACTTACTGGGGCCTAATTTGAAAGTTGTCTTTAAGATCCATTTGTTCTGATTCAGTTGCTGAGACTTTATGATGTTGTTCCCTTTCTTGGAACAATGCTCCAAATGGTTTGCGTGACTGATGCGTTCCACGGCGCCCTGATTGATGGTGGGGAGGCCGTGGCTGGAGGACTGTTCCTGGAAGGAGGGGCTGGGGTCTGTGAACACTATTACAGCTAGGCTTGGGAAGCAGAGATGTTTGCCATTGATGCCACCCAGCTTGGAGCCTTCTGTGGTCCCTTGGGGAAAACTGTTAAGGAAGCAACCTTGACATTTGCACCAGCCTCAAATTGGGAGTAAGGAGTCAGGAGACTGGGTTCAGCCTAGAGATGCATAGCAATTTTTTAGTCACTTGGCTAACTTTATTGTCTCTGTGGTTTAAAATCATGGGTCTGGTCAATGAAAAGGGATGTTTTTGCAGTTTTGAAGGCAGTGATACTTAACTTTTTAAGAGCTCTGGAGCCAGACACAGCTGGTTGCTATGACCAACACACTACTCACTGTTAGCTTACCATGTGTAAGTGGCTTGTCCAGGCCTCTGATTCCTGTCTGTGAAATGGGATGGATAAAACCTGTTTTACAAGGTCGTTGTTAGGATTACATGGGATAATATGTTTGAAAAGCATAGCACAAGGCCTGGCACGTAGAAACCACTGAAGAATATTATTGCCAGCCTAGCAGACAAGGAAAATAATACTTTACAGCAAAAGTGGATTGCCCTGACTCTGCTGGTACGGATTTTATAACCACTTTGGAGTGCAACTCAGCAACATCTAGTCAAGTTTAAGTTAGACAGTCACTAACAATTTGACATAGCAATTCGACCTCTAGGTATATACCCTAGGGAAATGCTTGAATCTATGTACATGAGGACAGGTGTAATTAGCATCACTGAAGCTTTGTAATAGCAAAAAATTGGATGCAATACAAATATTTATCAATAGAAGTTCTGGTATATTTATGCAAAAGGATACATCACAGCATTAAAATGCACTTGAGCCAACTACATTAAAATGGGTAAATTGCAAAAACATCATATTGAATGAAAGAAGCAAGTTTAATAGTGATAAATGCAGTATGAAAATATTTGTTTAAAAATTTTTAACTTGCAGGTTTATACTACATTTGTTAATGAATACATAGAGCACAACAGTATTAAAAGCATAACAAACGTGCATAGAAATAATACTCACCAACTTCAGTTTAGTGTTTACTTTGGAATTAGGGAAGGGAGGGGAAGAAAATCAAGAATGGGGGATTTAAATTATATCTGTATTTTTTGTTCCTAGAAAAAAAGATTTGAAGGGAGTACGGCAAAATGTTAAGGTTTATTTATTCCACCAGATATAAATATAAGTGGGTGTATAAGTGCTTAAAACATGATTTTCAATTTTATTCTGCATGTTTGAACTATTTCACAATAGAATTTTTTTTTTTTTTTTTTTTTTGCGGTACACGGGCCTCTCACTGTTGTGGCCTCTCCCGTTGCGGAGCACAGGCTCCGGACGCGCAGGCTCAGTGGCCATGGCTCACGGGCCCAGCCGCTCTGCGGCATGTGGGATCTTCCCGGACCGGGGCACGAACCCGTGTCCCCTGCATCGGCAGGCAGACTCTCAACCACTGCGCCACCAGGGAAACCCCACAATAGAATTTTTAATAAATAAAATTAAGTTTCCCACAGAAAAAGGAATAAAAGGATAAAAATACTCCTTTCAAAGAGTTTGTATCTCTTTTTCCTATAGTGCAAGCCGGGGGGGGTTAAGGAATTTCGTGTTATGTCACAAAATGTGGAAAAAGTTAGAGCAGTAAGAGATTTAAAAAGAGTTTGAAAATTTGGCTAAAAAATATGCACTCTTTTTTTAAGGACAATTAGAGACTACAGTTGTTTTAAATGCACTTTTCTTTAAATTAATTATGGCTAAATGGGTCACCAGCTAGGTCACCAGCTCAGACTGTGTTTCTGTGTTTGTAAATGCAGAGTGGGGAAATCTCCCAGTAAGATGTTTTTAGTAATAGTTGTGTTTTTTGCTGTGATGGTCAAATGCAGTAATATAAAGTTATACTTTCATCATAAAATCTTTTCCCCAAGTAACATGGGACCTATGAATAGCATATCTCTAAGCATCATGACCAGAATCCACCTTTGTGCTGGGCAAGGAGGGTTTGGAATTAACCTTGGAAATGCAAAAAAGACCCACAGCCCAAGGGCCACTCCACATGTCTTCCCAGGGCTTCTTTGGGCAGTTAAGTGCCAGGGTCCTCCTCTTGCATCTGAAGAGGGCTTGTAGGCATCTGCTTTACCCTCCTACAAGCAGGTTATTCTCTTTCGGAATATGGTCCCATCCACCCAACCCACTCTCTTTTGGGAAATATCAACCTCGCACTTGGTTTCATTCTGGTCCTTCCCCTACACCCCCATAATTACTGTTCCTCCTCCGGCCTGGGGTCCCCTTGGGTGTGCCAGTGCTCTGGACAACAGGCCTGCAGCCGGGGCCTCTATGTGACCCAGGACACAACTCAGGGCTCCCAGACTCCCTTCCTGGAAGCCCTGCTCTCAAACACTGCCCTTTCCAAAGCTCCCTCTAGCCCCCCTCCCACATCTACAGGCTGAGAGGAAAAAGGTTTTCTTTTCTTGTTTTCAGGCTGGTTTTTGATTTTCGTTCTGCGGTTCTGCTCTGCCTCGCTTAGCTTATCGGCATCAAAGCTGAAACCAGCTGTGTTTGTTTGTGGGTCTTTCATTTCCATGAAACCTGCAGACTTTTCTAGGTCACTTTGTGTTCTTAATAATCAAGAAGGTGATTCACATGGCCACAAAGGAAGGACTGGGGTCAGAAAACCTCAAACCCACAGACATCCCTCAGTAGCCATACCGTTGGCCTATATGACTGGGAGTAGCAATTAAACATCCTTATACAGTTTGGAGTTTTATTCTCTTCCAGGGAGAAGTCCCCCAGAGAGCTCTCTCTGACAAGCAAATTCAAGTAGAACTCTTGCTTATAATTTTTCAGCAGCACCCTGTGACAAAGATCACATTTTTAAAAGCCTAGAACCATAGCAGTTGCAGAAAGAGGAAGGGGGTATGTAGGGAATTTTCTTCATATCTTAATAACTCTTAGTTACATTATTATGGGCTCGGCAGCTACCTGAGGTCACGACTGTCAAGTTGGTTATTGGAGGAGCATCTGGCTGAATGGAGCCCCAGGTCAGTGGTGGTAAGCCTAGCCATTTAGCAGGCCACTTGATGCCCAAGGACAGTTAACAGTGTAAAAACCCTGAGCCCTGACACAGGAGAAATGAGAAACTGGAAGGAGGCACCTTTTAGAAATTCAGTCGTAAGGCTGTTAACCCACCCTGTTAAGAGCTGCCCAGCTGACAGCACAGTCAGCTTTGGAGACCATTCTGGGTGCTATTTATCTCAGAACAAGCTGGGGAATCTGGACTTAATAGATGGTACCACTTGAGTTTTACGGTAAACAGAGGAACTCAAAGAACCGAATCTCAGGGACCACAGTGGCGGCAGAAGCCAGCTCGAAAGAACCCGGTTTCTGCCTGAGCTCCTCCCCACCAAATGGACAGACATACATCAGGCTCCTGAAACAGCAAAGACAAGACCGTATTTGGATTTGTAACTCCCCGGGCATTTGCAGGCAAGTCTGGTTCTTGTTGTCCATTGACTCCGTGATAAAATCAGGGCCTCTGCTCAGCTTGAGACAAGCCATTCGTTCGGACACCTCCCTCTTTGGAAGGAAAGGCCCGAGTGCTACATGTGTGATTCCAATTTGCTGGTGGGGTTCCCCTGTCAATCTTCCCAACTCAGTGAGGAATTGCTGCTGTCTGTCTTATGTTATCCTTCCCACACACATCCTTCTATCCCCACACCATTTGGGGGGGTCTTGTGAAAAAAGACGGCCTTAGCAGGAAGATGTGGACCGTGGCTGCTTCCACTCACCAGAGCAGGATGGCACAGCAGTAAAGAGGAAAGTTGTAAATAGCCCATTCACAGGACATATCAAGTGAGAGAGCTTTTAGCCTCTACAAACAAAGTCCACCCCATGCCTCAGGGTCTCCGCATTATAATAGAGTGAGTGAGAAGGTAAGAAAACATGTGGTTTTAAAACCTCGTCTAACTGAGGGGAATGGCCTTTCCTCTGAGTCTCGGCAAGACAGGGGCAGAGCCAGGAATTGAGCCCAGAACACCTGGCATGAATAGTGAACAGTAATAGCAGCCATCTTTACTGCACATTGATATAAAGCAGGCATGACTCTGAGGGCTTCATGCCTGTTGATTCATTGAGTCCTCATCAAAGTTCCAGGAAGTGGGTGCTATTCTTTTTTTTTTTTTTTTTTTTTTTTTTTTTGCGGTACACGGGCCTCTCACTGTTGTGGCCTCTCCCATTGCGGAGCACAGGCTTCGGACGCGCAGGCCCAGCGGCCATGGTTCACAGGCCCAGCCTCTCCACAGCATGTGGGATCTTCCCAGACCGGGGCATGAGCCCATGTCCCCTGCATCGACAGGGGGGCTCTCAACCACTGAGCCACCAGGGAAGCCCTTGGGTGCTATTCTTGATCCCATTTTGCAGATGGGGAAGCTGAGTCTGCAAGAGATTAAGCACCTGACCCCAGGTGGTGTACAGCTAGGAAGTGGCAGGCCCCGTCTCGAAGCCCAGGTCATCTGGCTCCAGAGTGAGCTCTTAACCCTACACTGTAGGGTCTCTGAGAGTACACTGTTATTACTGCTAATAATAATAATAATAGCTGTCTACTGAGCGCTTTCCCTGTGCCAAGCACTATTAAAGAAGTACTTTGCCTGCCTTATCTCCTTTGTTCCTTGCAGTCAGCCTCAGATGTTGCTTATTACTCTTTTATACATAAGAAAACTAAGACTTGGGAGGTTGAGTGACTTACTCAGAGTCGTGTAACTAATAGGTGGAGGGGTCAAGATTCCAGCCCAGGAAATCTTGAGAATTTGGACTGTTAGGATGGGGAGCAAGACGGTCGGGGTGTAGTTGGACTTGCTGGCAAGGACTCTTCCTAGGCCCCTGCTGCCCTTTGAAGGCCACAATGGCAGGAGCAACTCAGTGAACCCTTGGATTACTTAGAAGAGCTGGGACTTTTCCGTCATATACTTGGCTGGTTCCATCACCTGTGCTGAGCAGGTGCCCCAGCTTCCACTAGCCCATACTGTCTGGTACCACTGTTGCTCTGAGCATAGTTGCTGACATAGAATTGTACTCAGTAAATTATTAGGGAAGCTAATAATCGCCCAGTGCACCCTTGCTTTCTTTCCTGAATGAATGGGTGAATGGAATGAATGCTTTTGCATTGGAAAGTAGCCAATAGCTAACAGATGCCTGACTTCACGTGTGATTTTTCTAGATTCTTACTCGCTAATGCAAAGAGACTACAGGCCATCTTTTGGGGGGTAAGAATCTGACAGTTTGCTTTGGACTCTGGGTAGTGTTGAGGAAACAACCCAAGTCCTTTCTCCTTGACTTAGCTGAAGGAATAGCTGTCTTATTATTCTGGTCTACAGAGCATATCAATAACTATGAAGATAATATAATTTCAGTACTAGCACAATAATTAGTACTTAGCAAGTTCAGTCTCTGTGCTAACCAGTCGATATTTTTGCAGTAAACCTATTTTAGCCTCATTTCGTCAGATGAGAAAACTGAAGCCTACAAAGTTTAAGTAACCCTCATGTTGCCACACAGTTGGCAAATGTTGAGTCATCATTCAGACTCAGAGCTTTGCCCTTGAAGTCCCATACTCTTAACCATCATGAGTTGAGCACGTGCAGGGAAACTGAGGCTCAGAGACACTAGATGGCTCACCAAGGTCCCTCAGCTGGTTTATAATAAAGTCTAAATTTGAACTCAGGCTACCTATGTCATCCTGTCTGTTTTAACAAAGGCTCTCAAGGTCAGGCTCAACATTTACTCCTTCATGCAAGGGAAGGCTCAGCAGGAAGCCCTGAAGAAGTCTGTGAAGTGTGAAGTGGTGTAGAGGCAGAAGGTAGTTTGGGCTTGCTTAAAAACTCACTCAGAGTGGGAGTCAATCCACTGTGCAAAATTCAGTCCTTGAGGGAGAGCAAAAAATTTTTAAAAAGAAGATTCTCCCACAAAAGTTTGATAGCCAGCTTCTGGGAGTAATTACTCAATCCATGAGAATCAGAAGTTGTAGGTTGTGATAGCCCATTTCATGGCTCCTGGCCACCGGTTGGGGAGTAGAGCAGGTTGTTGTCCAAAACAACTTACCTCTCTGCTAAGAGTAATTGATCAGTACACCCATCTGTCCATCCATCTGGAAGTACCTATTGGGTACCTACTAGATCCGAGGCCCTGTGGCAAGGGAGAGAGCCCCAGTTCCTGCCCTCCCAGGGCTTACATCCTAGCGGGGAAAGCTTCTATGAAGCCAGAACTCACAATAAACTCTGATGGGATGAGATAGGAAACACGCTGGATGCTATAGGGTGTTCATAGCCTAGTCTACCCACCAGGAATCACCTCCTGTAGGGGATGTCATTTTACTGAGACCTGAATGACATGTGAGCGTTAGCTGTGTGAAAAACAGGGAAGACTGTTCTAAACAGAGGGAACAGCATGTGTGGAGTCCAGGAAGTAAATGAGAGCCTGTGTACAATTGGAGGACTTGACAGTGCTCAGACCAATTAGATTATGGGAAGTCAATGGTTCTTTGTTCTGGAGGAGGTCATGAAAATTTCTGAGAGGCTCTGGACCCTTTTCCCAGGAAAAAGCACACAGCGCCTATGAGATGTTGTATATCATTTTAGGAGGTTCACAGGTACTTTCTGAAGCCCACCCATGAAGTGGGGCTGAAAGGACCACTGGTCAGGAAATCTGTTGTGTTCACTCTCACCTTGACTCCCACTTAGAAACAGTGCTGGCCACGCTTTCCTGCCCACATAGACTTCTCCTTACACATCTAAAGTCCCTACCTCTGGGTAAGTTCCCTGGGTTTATCAGCCATCAGTGTAATTACTGTCTTAAAGAAGTTACAGTCTATAAACTCACCTTGATGGATGACCCTGGACATTTCACCTTTTCTCCCCATGGCTGGACTAAATAATATTACTGCATGCCTATTTTTAGACATGCTGTTTTCTTTCTCACTTACTTTCCTCTTTAAAGGAAGTGGCAGTAGGAGCACCGGGGCTTACGTATTTGAAAAGGAAAAGATTGACAGTACCTCTGTTTCCCTTCTGAATTGCTCATCCTAAAATTGACTCCTTTGAGGGCTGATGGAAATCACGGAGCACTGCCTTAGAGGGACACATCCTTAAAATCGGTGTCACATGGGTCCCAATACAGTGTGTCCCCTTTATCCCACTCCCATCACTCTCCTCCACCACTGGCCTCCTGGAGGCTCCTCAAACAAGCTAGGCACTTCCTGCCACAGGGTCTTTGCACTGCCTGTTCTCTCTGCCTATAATTCACTTCCCCCAGATAACCACAGGACTTACTCACCACATTCAAACTCTTGTTGAAATGTCACCTACTCAGTGAGGGCTCATCTAACCACCATATTTAAAAATAAACCCCACCCCCGTCCGTGGTGTATCTGGCACTTATCATGATCTAAATACTATTTATTTTTAGTATTTAGTATTCCATTATTGATTTTGTTTATAAGCCTCATGCAGGCAAGCCTGTAAGCTCACTGTTCTTAGAACAGTCCATGGCGCATACTAGGGGTATTCAATGCATATTTAATGAATTAATGGACAAATAACATGCCTGTGTGGGTTTGAGGAAGACAGGCATCTCAGGGGTCAGAATGTATATGTAGTCAATCTACAGGTTTACATTCCAAAGCTCCAGCATCATTGAGGCCCAGAGAAATGAGAACATCGCACTTGCCATGCTCTTGGATTCCACTCTAGCCAGCACCCTTAAGAAAGCAATTAGCGCCTTTGATTTGGAGAAGTGATTTCAAGGCTCTCGTGGGAGTAGGTAACAATCTGAGGACGCCTGATCCAGACAGTGATTTCCAAAGGAAGTGAATTCGGCCTCTCTCGGTTTCCGTCCTCAGATTCCCCTGACGTTGAAAAGCCGTGGCTCTTTTGGTGGCTGAAATAGGTTTCTTGCCCTCAGGTTTTCAGCCAAGGGATAGCCTTTAGCCTTTAGCTTCTACCCCCTCCCAAAATGGAACCCTGTAAAGTTCATGCTTCCCAAGAGAAAAGATGTCCTTGATGTTGCTATCAAGTGGCATTTACATTCACTTTTGACAACTGTGGCCAAAACTGTGCTTGCTTTTTGGTCTTTTTTGCCTCATCTCAAATGTGCAGTCATCCCCAAACTATTATTTCATTTTTTGAGTTCTCCTCCTGTGTCCCTGAGGCTGCGAGCTCTATTGTTTGAAACTCTTACCACTGCCGTGGAGATATTAAATTAAGCATTGCAGCTTAGCATGGAATGTGTAGATACTTGAAGCAGGATTCAAAAGACATTCTGATTTCCTAGAAATGTAACAGTAGATTGCCTTGGAGCAGAGAGCGATGCAGGAAGGAGCCGCCTTTTCCAGCCCCGAGTCTGCTGCTCTTCAACGCAAAGGAGGTTAAATCACCAGCCGAATGCAGAGCATGTGAAAGGCTGAGGATGTGTTCTGTTTAGGAGGCCCTGTAAACGGACTTGTTTTGCTGGGTGGAGGAATGAATCATTTCAGCCGTGCACGCCAGCTGCAACCCGTGGAAGTAAACCGAGGGCTTTCCCACAGCATGCGCTGTATATTTCATTGTTAGAGCTTTGCATTTTGACAGGTAGTTCTTATCCTTCTGGAAAGAGAGGTCTGAAGCCAGCAGCTGGAGGAAGACCTGGCAGGGCCTGCTGTCTAACTTGAGAGCAAGCATGTGCAGCAAAGCCTCGTTATAACATGACCTGTTATTACGTGGATTTTGATATCTCAGGGGGCAGATACGTCTCCCAGCACAGAACAGCTCCATACGGTAGAGGCCTGTTGTAACTTGTCTAACCCAGATCACAACCTTGTCCCAGAATCCAGTGTTACAAAGGGGTTTGCGCCACTTAAAAAATCGACACACACACCAAACACAGATCGTGAATTATGTGTACTACGTGAATGGTTAAAGCCGTGTATGGTGCATGGCAAGTGCTCACTGAGGTCCTTCCTCTCGTGGAAGTTACATGGAGAATGTGCTAGATTGACTGCAAAAATGTCCCCAGTTTTTCAGGATCCATTTATCCACATGCTCTGCAATGTAGTGCTGCAGATTCTCCTATAAAAAGGTAGAATTCTGTCTCACCTCCTCTTGAATCTGGTCTAGTCTTGAGGCTTCCTTTGGCTAGCAAAATGTGGCAGAAATGACAGTGTGCCAGTTTGAAGCCTAAACCTTCAGAGGCCTTGTGAACTCCTGCTCTCTTTTTCTTGTTGTCTCTCTCTGTCTCTGTCTCTGTCTCTCTCTCTCTCACACACACACACAGACACACACACAGACACACACACACACACACACACACACACACAGAACTCTGCTAATCATACTAAAACAAGCCCACACTAGCCTTCTGGTAGATAAGAGGCCATGTACAGGAGACCCTATTTGTTCCAAGAAGGACCATCCTACACCAGATCACAGCCAGTCAGCTCCCAAACACGTGAGAGTACCTAGCTGAGATCAGCAGAGCCACCTGACTAATCCCTGTAGACACATGAGTGAGCCCAGCCAAGACCAGATGAATCATCCAGTTGACCTATAGACTCATGAACCACAATCAGTCATTGCTATTTTAAGCCACTGAGTTTCAGGGTGGTTTGTTATACAGCAATAGCTAACTAATACGGGAAGACTGGCTATATGTAAGTAAACAAATACATAAGGGAGAGTAAGCAGATCAGATAGGGACAACTGCCATGAAGGAAAGAAGACAGGGTCACATGATGGAGAGGGATTTGCACAGCCTACTTTATATAAGAAGCTAAGTGAAGGCCTTTCTGAGGAGGGGACAGGTGGGCCAAGATCTGAATGATTAGAGGATGCTGACTGTGGGTAGGCTTGAGGCAAGAGTTTTCCTGGAGCAAAGAAAAGCACGTGTGAAGGTCCCAAGACAGGGTTGGGGGAATGACGAAGTAGAAAGGGAATAGTGGGAACAGAGGTCTGCGAGAGAGACAGGAGCCAGACTGTGGTACAAGTGCTGGGAGAAGCCATGGAGGACATTGACACAGGGGAGTGACACTATATTTTTCACTGTCTGGCTCTTGTGTGGTGGCCTCAAGAAAGCAGTTGACAGACCGCGGCAGAGGTCAGATGAGTGTCGCTGGTGACTCAGACGAGGATGGCCCTAAGTGAGCAGGCCCGCTCTGCGCCTGCCATAGCACGCACCCCATTCTTCCTTGTTCAGAGCCTGCTGTTTACCCAGCAGTGCTGCCACCAGGGGATGGTGGGCTCCCTGAGCGGGGCGCCTGTCTCCTTTGTCTCCCCACCTCCGGTGCCACGCACACAGTAGGGCCTTGGTAAAGGCTTGCCTTAGGAAAGTTTTTCTCTGAATTTATGATCCCTAACTGGTGCGGTGAAGTCCTATCCAATCTCTTCCCTTTCCTTTCACTCCAGTGGCCTGGGAGGGGTGCTCTTCCTCTTTCACAGTACTGTGGAGGCCCCATGAACCGCTCCAGGACGTGGTCTTTGTTATTACAAAGCATCTCTTAATGGCCTGTGGCCACCGCCCAGTGGGTTCCTCTCCAAAGTCTGGAGTGCGTGCCTGGGCTCTGTTTGGGGTTCAGCCTGACTCATCAGGTGACCATGGGGAAGTCTTTAGGCTCTTTGGCACCTCTTTCTCCTGCTATAAAATTCCTCTGGTTCACGCTTCCCACCAACCCACGTTGAAGGCCCTAGACCGCTAGGATCCAGCGTTTATGGAGCACCCGGAGTGGTGGAGGCAGCCACCGGGAACAGATGCTGCATCTGGGACCCTGCCCTGATGAGCTAACGTTCCCCAGGTGCCTTGGGAATCACAAATAAAGGAACTTTATGAGGATATAGCATTATGATTTTTACCCTGTCTCTCGCTGCCCTTTTATTAGTAGAATTATTTGGGGCTGGCCTTATCCTTTCAACTGGCATAAATTTTCTTTGACTCAGCTGGGCTTTTTTTTTTTTTTTTTTCCTTTTTTCCCTAGGAATGGTGGGTGGAATTTAGAATTAAAAAGTAGCAATGCAGCAGGAATGCAGGCTTGTCTTAAATTTCACAGCAGTTCATGAACTTCAGGAAATCTGAACACACAGCATGCAATTAAGAGGAGGAGGAGGGTTTCTTTTAAATCAGTTGTGAAAGAGAAGGTGGTCGGGTGGAGAGGGACTGCTCGCAGGCCTCCGAGGCCTGGAAAGTGGCTCTGGGGACAGGGCAGACAATAGCCTGTTGGTAAGCCAGCAGCCTCGGCTTGTCTTTTGATCTTTTATCACCTGACCTGTCTAGGAACCAAGTGTGGCAGGTCTCGCCCCTGAAGAGAGAGACCAGAGCCCGGTTCAGGAAAGGCCATGGGGCCCTGAGGGTGTGACATCATCTCGCACAAGAAGATTCTCCCCTGAGTCTCTGGTGATGCTGCGTGACTAACGTTTGCCACCACTTTGGAGCCTCAGTTTTCCCATATGGTGCGGTGGGTCAGAAGCTGAGGGCCGAGAACTAAGAGGACGCTGTCAGCCAAGGCTATAAAGAGACCCAGAGGGCTCTTAGCCAGTGGAAAGGCCCGCAGGGCAGTAGACTTACTTGGAGGCTGGTTCCCTACTTCTTGTTTTGGCTGAGAGCTGGAGAGGGCATGCCCGGCACCTGCTTCCGCTCTGGAGCCTGGGAGGAGCCCCAGGGTAATGACACGGAAAATGCCTAAGGGCTGGTGCCTGGAGCCTAGCAGACCTGGATTCCAGAGCTGCTCCCCTGCTGCCCTTGGGCATGTCCCTTCACCTTCTGAGCCTCAGTTTACTCATCTATAAAATTATATATATATATATATATATATATATATATATATATATATATTCTTTGAAGGGTATGACGTATACTAATTTTTGAGGAATAAGTGAGTGAATTCCCTCAAATCTAAAATGCCCCTTCCTCTTATTAACAGCTCTTTGGTGATGAGGAGAGAAACACTACATCAAGTGCACTCATTTGGGACATTAAATACGCTAACACACCAGCAGGAGCTCCTGGTGCATGATAGGAACTTCATAGATGTTTTTATTTTGGAGTAGGATGTATAGAAATGGGCCTTTAGATTCCCACAGGCCTGGGTTGGAATTCCAGCTTGATTGTTAAGTCGCTGTGTGACCTGAAGCAGATCACTTCGCAGGCTTTCTGAATCTCCGCTTGTTCTTCTGTCCAATGGGCATAGTGAAAGTACCTATGTGATCGTTTATGGAAAGGGTTCGGTGCAATCAGGTATGTCTCATGCACAGCCCAGGGCTTGGCACACAGTTCCAGCAGCGTCTGGCCGCTCTTGCTATTCTGGGTTTCCTCCAAAGGCATGCTCTTTTCAGTCAGAAGACCTTAGGCTGGTGGAATTTAGTCTTGTGACGTCCTGATGGCGCCCATGCTCTTTCTCCTTGCCTTGCACTGAGCCCCTAGTGGGACGGCAGAAGCTCTTGAGCTGAAGCAGCCTGGGAGACTCATGGCTGGCTGGTGGGGGAGGGCGCTGGGGCCAGGAATCAGGCCTGGCATCCTGTTGGGCGAGTTCAGAATAATGATAGTTGACTTCTGTGCCCATCCTCCCCAGAGAATTCTTAGAACAGCCCTGCAGGGTGGTTTTGTTTCCATTATCCCCCTTTTGCAGGTAACTGAGAGGTGACATAATTTTCAAGAGGTCACGTGGGCTAGTCAGAATGAGACAGCACAGATTTGCACTCAGGCAGCCTGACTTCAGAACCGCAACGTATCCACTGTACTCCATCGGTCAGAAGAACCCTGGGTTGGCGAGACCAGGAGAGGGATAGGGAAATAGACCTGTGAACCAGTAGTTCAGAAGAGGGGCCCCAGAGCCACCCCTCCTTTGGTGTGTGGTTCTCTGTCATGGACAAGTGGGTGCTCATGTGGCAGTGGTGACCAGCTAACGCCTTAGTACTTACTGGCCACAGCGACAGAGGGGACCCGTTCTGACCTGCGGGGACAGGTGATAGCTGATCTAGGCTCTCATTCTCTGGAGAGAAGTTATGGATATCCAAACCCTTTGGCTATGCAGCTGTGCAGTTTTGGGTGAGTCACTTCACCTCTATGAACCACAGTTTCCTCGTTGGTCAAACACGATTAACAGAACCCACTCTTCAGAGCTCTGTTTATAAGGGATTAAAAATATTACATGGAAAGTCTTGGGCATTTTTTAAGGACCCAACACAAAGTGGCTGCTAATAATAACAATAACACCAAAAGCAACAATAATAATAACAGTTGTCGTTGTTGTTGTTATTACTACTACTACCAACCCTAGCAGGATAGTATTTAATTTCTGCACAAAATGCAGGGATAAGTGAGTGTGTTCCCTCACCTCTAAAATGCCCCTCCCATTTATTTACAGCTCTTGGGTGATAAGAAACATCACGTCAAGTGCACTCATCAAATGTGAACTCTATTCTAATTTCTAAAAAGCTTAAAGGTAGGAAAATAATGCATTTTAGGACTATGGAAATTCATGGTTCCTCCTCACTCCAAAAAAGTTTGTAGACAGAATCGTTTCTACATAGGTTTCTTGCCTGTGGCAGGCTTCATGGATGCCTGAACTGTGTGCGTGCAGGGTGAAGGCGAGGCAGGGACGCCTGGGCTCAGGAAGGTCCAGGCAGTTGACTCGGGCAAGCAGAGGACTGAGGGACGGACAGACCTTGGCTGTGCAAATAGAGGAGGAAGTAATGACAATTGTGAGGGACTACCTGAGAGTAGCCCAGTGGGTCATCCAGCTAACCTAGTCTTCCCTTTTATAGGCTGTCTCCAACTAGCTGTGACATTGCCTCTTGGTGCTGAATTTCTGCTCACTACCAGATGGCCGCTGTGGTCCCCGCCATCCTGACTGCCCTCACATCTGTTGCTCTTCACATCATCATTCCAGATGTAGGAGGCATGCAGAGAATAGAGTAAATCATAAAGTTCAACGATCATATTAATGGCTGACATTTATTGAGTACTTGCTGTCGGCCAGCTTCATGCAAAATGCATCATCTCAGGCAATTCTCACGTAACTCTATGGAACAATGACTACTGTCAGTGTCCATTTTACAGATGAGAGAATTGAGGCACAGAGAAAGCTAAATATTTCCTAGGAAGTAGTAGAGATAAGGTTCAGCAACATTAAGGCCTATCCCTTTCCCATTCCTCTATGTGTCATGTCCTGTAATTCCATAAGATTCCAGAAATATGTGCCTTGACAAAGGAATGCTGGTGAGGAAGGAAGTGGTACAGGTGGAGAATATTTGGAAAGAACTTGGGGTTTGGGGGTCAAACCTGCTTGGGGACTATTTTGTTTCCTTTCCTGTATCTCAGAGAAGTTAAGCAACTTGTTCGAGGTCACAGCCTATGAAGGGGCTTCAGACACCCTGCAGTTTTCTCAGCAACAAAGGAAAATCTGTGATGCTTGGAATGTCACTTGTTGAGTCAAAATAATAGAGCATAAAAAGCCCCTGAGTGGCAGCATCTGGGGCGACTGCTTCAAAGTAAAGAGGGAAACTGAGGCCCTGAGAGGCCACCCAGCTAAGGCTTTTGAATGCTTAGAATTTGGCTGTTTGAAAGCTACATATTGAGAGTTTAAACCTGCCCCCCCCCCAACTTTGTGACCTTGGGCAAGTCCCTTTACCCAATCTCCACGTTTCTATCTGAAAATGGAGATGGCGATACCCCTTGGCAGGGTTATTATAAGGCTTGGCTATCGCACAAACAAAGTGCTCAGAATGGTGCTGGCATGGAGGAACTGCTCAATAAATATTACCTATCATGTTGTAGAAGATTCCAGATATCCCCGAGGGGTCAAAAAAAATGTCACTGGTGTTATTTAAGTATGGAATTCCTTCAGTCCTTTCTTTCTGATGCCCACGCAGGTGTGTATGGGAAATGATTGGGGATGGGCATGAGGAAAGCTAATTTCCAGGAATGGTGTCCCCCTCAGCAATTGCATTCTCACTTTCAGATCCCTGCACCTCTTGCAGTGATGAGTGTTTCTCTAGCTGGAGAACCGGTGGCCTAGGAGTGCATAAGTGGGTAACAAAGCCTGCCTGGCCCCCCACCTACATGCTGGGCTGTTCCTGAAGTGCTGCCAGGACAGAACCGTAAAAGGCGAGGTTCCCTGGCTGTTGTCTTTGTTCTCCTTGCTAGCTGGAATGCCTCACAATGACAGGCGGCCAGGAAAAGCCCTTTCAGTGTCCCAACGCCATCTCCCCTCAGCAACACCATCAGCCTTGCCTTCTTGGGCCACGCAAATCCTGCCAGGGGAGGAAAAACAGCACTCCCTGGGTGGAGAGGGACCACCTGAATTTTGGCCAAGGTGGGTGGCCTGGTGTTGACATTATCTTGTAAGGAAGGAAGAAGCCCGAAGAAACAATAGGCAGGGAATCTGGGGGGACTTCTAAGTTTGGAGGAAGGGCTGGAAGAGCCATCCACTTAGTTATTGAGCACCTACGCTAGTGTTTCAAAATGTAGGTTTTGTTATTATTCAGGGATGGTGAGGCCAACAGATAAGGAGACGATTGCCATTGAAAAGTTAGTTTGTTAACCCACAGTTCCCAAGGGTAGGAGGCATGCCATGCAGGACCACGTGGGGAAGCACCAGAGTCAGTCGGGAGGCAGGAGGTGCAAGGGGAAGAAGTGGGCAAGAGCCTTTATTGTGGTTTCCACAGGAAAGGCAGGGCAAACAGGCTCAGGATTGGTTGCTTTGAGTAATTTCATTGGTCTCTGTCAGGTACAGGCTGTCCTGAGTTGTCTGGTACCTGGCCCTGGGGTGATTAGGGCAGGGCAGTATTCACCTAGAGCAAGTATATGAACCCTGTGAGTGCCCAGGAAAGGAGGTGGTTGGGGGAATTGGCTTCTGCTGGGCGCTTTGCTTATGAAAGGTACACTGAAAGGCAAGTCGTTTCCTGTCTCTAGCAATCAGCTGATCCTGGGATGAGCAGTCTTTCTAGGGTCAGTAAGGCCCTAGATGTCCAAATATCAGAATAATAAAAAAAAATATTTAATGCACCTAGGCTCTGGGGCGTACGTGGTACACAAAACAGACCTGAGCCCTGTCCCCATGGAGTTTTCCATCCAGCAGGGATGAAGACATCAGATCACCGATCATTCTAAAATGTACTGACAGATGAAATAGAGAAAGAACAGACTTCTGTGGGATTTTTCATAAGTAAATATCCCTGATGACCTGAAAGAACCCTCTGCATAGAGAATGGGTATGGAGAAAGGAACATCACTTCTCTTTATTGATGTTGGTCAAAATTGGCCAGCCTGATTAAGAACTGGCACGTGTCAAAAGCGAGAAGAAAACAAAAAGACTTGTGCGGGGGGGAAAGGCAGGAAGTGAGGGAAGGGCAGAGAAGAAAAGGGAAGCTCCAAGGTTTAGAGGTTCGTTGAACTTCCTTATCACTTACCAGTCTTTATGGCTTATCTGAAGATAGACCATCTGTTCTCTCACCCTCGGCAGTGTGTTAGAGAATATTGTCAGAACTCTTTGAACTCCTGGGAAAGATGTCCTGCAGAATAGCCACGTCTTCCAATCCGTGTGTCATCTGCTTGCTGCAACTCCTGCTGGCCTTCCATCTACACTCACCTTCCAATCCCAGACCATTTGGAACCAACCTGGAAATCATTATCTCATCAAGTTACATTGTCACATCAGCAAGTGGGAAACTATGACCCTAGGGATAAGACCTGAGATTTGCTTCTCCTCTGACTGAGGTTCATATGCGAACCACACGGTTATTATGCTCCTTTCCAATGTCCAGTACAGCATTCTTCTCCTTTCTGTGATGGAGATGGGACCAGTAGCACCAGGACAAGAACCATTTTGGAGCATGAAATTGAAAGCGGTGGGGCGGGGGGGGGGGCGTGATTCAAGGCACCATTAATTCTTGGGAGGAGAGGAGAGTCAATGAATATAAGAAATGAAGCCATCTTGAAAGGCATCATCTAAAAGTAGAAATTTAGTGGCTGTGTTTCCTTCTATCCGCAGACTTTGGGCACCGCAAAATGATAATCAAGCCCAATTAATTACTTGCCATGTCATTAAAAAAGATGAATAGTGAAATGTTTTTAAATTCTTGACTTAATTGAAATCAGTGTTTATATGACTTGCCAAAGTTTTAAAAATGTGTGTGACGGGCTGAAAATGTTAGCATAATAAGAGTTTCAGGCACATCAGATGCAAAAACATTGAAAACCATTCGTCTAATTTAATTGTCAAGTTGTGCCAAAAACGCTAACATGATATCTTTGAAGAGTAATTGGTACAAAGAATATCCTCAAAGAGAAATATTTCTACACGTCTGGCTCTTATCTTGCCCTCGTTAAAATTTTTTTCCTCCCCATTGGCAGAGTGAGTGCATGCTCCTTCCTTGCCCTTTCCACACTGGGACCCAACTTGTTCTACAGATTTTTCAGCCACTGAACTTCACTGCGTTATTGGAATGAGTGCAGATTCTTTCTTCAGATTCAGCCCAAGATAATCATGGAGGGACTTTTGATCCTTTGTTGCCGCCAAATGTGGTCTTTTCATCTATTTGTTTAATCAGATAGGTTGGAAAGTTGCTGCCTCCTCAGCTCCTTGGAGACAAGGGTACCTGCTCACTGAAGTGTGATGAATTCTGGGGTTTCAGTGGCATTTCCTTGAAGTGGGTCCAGAGGCAACTTTTAGCCCCTCTCCCTCAATCATATTACCCAGAAGTTCCTGGAATGATCCCAATGAGAGATGAATGAAAGGTGAGGAAAATGGAGAACCCATTCCATTTTCATCACTCTGAAATGAAGAGGATAAAAAGAAGCAGTGGTCCCTGGCTGATGGGGTGATGAGAGCCACCCACAGCATCCCTGCGACACTAGCCTTCTATTTGGCTGACCTGGGCCACAGGTGACACGACAGCTTACCGTAATCTTCTGCATCACCTTCCTGCACAGTGATTGTATTCGCCATGGCCTGGAACAACAGATCCACCTCCAGCCACATTCCAAAGCTCCCTTCCCCTGCTCCATGTCTATTTTCACCATATCGCTTGGCATCTTCCAACATGATAGCATTTCATCTGTTTCAGTGTCTGTCACCCCTGGTAGAATTTAATCTCCTGGAGGGCAAGGAGCTTCATCTTGTTCACTCTGTACCTGACACATAGTAGATACTCAGTAAAAATTTGTGGAAATGATAAATGGAGATTTAAGGACTCACAAAATGATTGCCATAGTAACACCTCTATTAAAGGGAATAGTGAGGGAAATGGGTATAATTCTGTCAGGCTAATAGTCTGGTTAGACATCACAGATTCAATACGTTTAAAAGGATAATCTAAATAGATTTTTGGGGGGTTTTTTTGAAGGCACAGGATGCCAAAGGGCTGGATCTTCCCTTGATCACTTTAAGATCTTGGTGTCAGGGACGTGGAAATCAGCGCCAGTGCTATGTTCCGGCTAGTGGGCAGGATGCCGTGTGCCCGTGCTACTGGACAAAGCTTTATAACTTGTGAGTTTTACCAGCCTTGCCCTTCAGCCAGCCGGCTGAAAAGGTTCTGGCTTTTCCAGCTGAGAAAAGGTTACCCCCACCAACCTCACCCCTGCGGGGGCCGTCCCTGCAGAACCATGTCCTTGGCTTCTTTGATGCAGAATCTGCGGAATGATATGTGTGTATGTCCAGGGGAAGAGTTAGAGCCGGAGAGGGGCATGCCTTGAAGAAAGAAGGAGAATTGTGTTGGAGGAGCTTTGGGGGATGAGGGGACAAAGGGTGGGAGGAACTGGAGAGGCTGCAGGGACACAGGTGAAGAGAATTTTACTGTGTTCTGCTAGACTGGGGTCGTTATTTGGGCCCTTGACCAACATCACTCTGGGTACAAGGGGGGATTTCACCTCCCTTCCTCCTGAAGTCAGACTTGAGCTGGTGTCTCGCTCTGACTAATGAACTATGAACAGAGGCAATGTGTGGCACTTCTGTGCAGAAGCTTTTAGAGCCATGTGTAATTCACCTTGCTCTCTCCTCCTTACCTCTCTGACTGTGGAGCTTTTGCTGGGGTGGATCCCAAGTAACTATGACAAGCAGAACCCCCTGCTAACCCATTGTAGACACAGAGCATGAACAAGGAATAAACTGTGCTGTGTAAAAACCACTGAGATTTCAGTTTGTTACTGCAGCACAACTTGGCACATCCTGACTTACATGTGAGCAAAGCCCTTCCTAGTGGTAAGGTCAATGTAATTAAAAAAAAACTTGAATTTTTAAAGACTGTCTTTTTATTCACTCATTCATTCATTCAACAAATGTTTATTGAGCACCTACTCTGTGCCAGGTGCTGGATGAAGCACTGGAGATACAGCAATGAACAAAACAGAAATCCCTGCCCTCGGTTCAGGGAGATAGGCGATTTGAGAAAGATAAACAGGTGAAATACTTGCTGATGGTTCTGCTTCCTCTTGTCAAGAAGAAGAACAGATTCAGAAAAGAAGAGGTGATGAGAGGTGTGGGACAGCTGCAGTTTTTAAATCGGGATGCCTGGGAAGGCCTTGGTGAGAGTGTCGTATGTCATATTTGAGACCTGAAGGAGGTGAGAGAGTGAGCCTTGCTTATATCTGGGGGAAGAACATTCCTGGTGGTGGAAAGGGTACCTGCAAAGCCCCTGAGATGGGAATGTGTCTCATGTGTTCGTGACATTCAACATGAGTATGGCGAGCATTGGGAGAGCAGCGGGGGATAAGTTGAGAGGAAACAAGGCCAGACCATGTAGGGCCTCAGAAGCCACAGAAGGACTTTGACTTTTACTGTTCGTGAAAAGGAAAGTTATTGGAAGGTTTTGGGCAGGTCATGATCTGACTTCATTTTCATGGGAATTCTCTGGCTGACTTGAGAATAGACAGAATGTGGACAAGGGCAGGAAGGCTGTTAAAACAACCCAGGAAAGAGATGTTGAGGGATTTGAACCAAGGTGGTAACAGTGGAGGGGAAGGGAGGTGAAGGTAACAGTGGCTTTTTGGTGGGTTTTGAAGGGAGAAATGACAGCATTTGCTGAAAGATTGGATGTGGAGTGTGAAAGACAGAAGTCAAAGGTGTCTCCAAATCTTTGGCCTGAGCAGCTGGAGGAGCAGAGTTGCCACCACCTGGAATAGAGAAGATGACAGAACAAGAATGAATTGGTAATGATCAGGAGCTCGGTTCGGGACATGTTAGTTTTGAGATACCTACTAACCACGGGTTGCTGGGTAATTCTCCTCTTGTTACTTTGCCACTCTGAGCTTAGACCTCATGGGTCCCAGCTTTATAAGCATTGCCAAGTTGAACCAGGACAATGCTTTAACTAGTGCTGACCCAAACGGTGGGCCTCTTGTGCCCACATGTGATTCATCACAATTCAGGGAGCAGCCTATGGGAGATACGAAGAGAACATTAGATTTCTCTCTCAATAAGAGCTCACTGTTATGAAGTGTACTTGGCTAGTGGGGCCCATACACTTGTAATGAGCTGAATATAGATTCGACTCAGCTATAAAATAAAATTATAATTATTTTAATATATAGCATCTCCCTGCCAAGGCAGCTAAAGAGAAGGCTATGAGCAATAAAAGAAAGAAATGAAAATCCACTGAAAACAGCCACCTTCTAAAAGGAAACAGATTAGAAGGGTCCAGAGAGGGAAACCATCACCAGGAGTGAAACTCACCGGGTAGCGATAGGACAGCTGTGAGGGAAAAGGCCGGAAGGACATTCTCCCAGCTGCTGTATGTTGTTCCAGTAATCACCAGAGTGACCCCATCCATTCCCCTGGCTTCATCTTCCATCCATGGGTGATGACTCTAAAGCCTGAAGCAGGGCTCCAGACCCCTGTTTCTATCCCCACTGGGAAATCATCTTCTCAGTGTCTTCTCACTGTCTTTCCAGATCTGGTCCTCCTCCTGAAAAGCCTTGAAATCATTGTCTCCTCTTCCTTCTCTCTCACCTCCTCCACCCAATATGTTCACCCCACCACTGTCCATTTCTTATCATCTTACCATTTACCACTCAGTCCATCTCCCAGCTGGACCACAGCAGCCTCCTAGCTGGTCATCCTGCTTTCACCCTAGTGTCTATACATTCATAAGGATCAGGTTTTAAACTGAAAATCAGATTAAGCTCTTCCTGAAAACCTTCCAGTGAGATCTCATTTCATTTGGATAAAATCCAAAAGATTTACCAGGGCTTCTAAATTCCATATGATGAGGGACTTACTTGCCCACCTCTCCAACTGTACTTTATGCCACTCTTCCCTTTGCTTCATTGACCTTCTGTCTGTTCCTCTAACATCAAGGCCTTCCTGGCCTCAGGGTCTTTGCACAGGCCCATCCCACTGCCTGGAGTGCTCTGTCCCAGATCTGCCCATGGTACTTCAAGCAATCTTCCCCTGACCACCCTGACCCATATTATCACTTTGTCATATAACTCCAGCTAGTTGTTTTCATGGCATTTATAACCATAGGAAAGGATCTTGGTTTTACATTTATATATTGCCTGCCTTCTCCACTCATATGCAAGTGATATGGGAAGAAGGACTTCTGGTGTTTCCCTGTGGATTTCTCACACCTAGAATGTGGTCTAATATATGTGTGTGTTTGTGTGTATATATACACACACACACAATATATGACCAGCATAATAACAGCAAGCTTTAATTGAGTAATTATTTTGCACCAGGCATAATACATGCATGGTTTTTTTCTACTTTATTCCCTGCACAGTGAATAGTACCTGGTGCATAGTAGGTGCTCAAAAAATTTTTTTTCATGATGTATGAATGAATTAATTCTTCAGGTAACCAGTTTTGCAGTTGAGAGGTTACATATTTGCCCGAAGTCCCACATTTGGTAAGTGGTGAAGCCAGGAGTTGAACCCACATAGTCAGAATAGAGCAGATGCTCTTGACACACAGTAGGAAGTTCAGTGAAGGAATAACATAAATAGAATGAACGTCAAGTATACTTAAATCCAGAGCCAGAAAACTCAATAGCCAGGACATTTTCCCCTAGGTTTAGGGACCTCTGCCTCCACCCAGATGCAACTATTTCATGTGAGGCATAAGGAAGAAGAAATGTGGAATTTGAGAGAAGTGTATTTTTGGATTTGAAACTTGACAGCAAGAGCCTTTTGACTATAGCCCTGATTTCAGTTGCTGTTGAACGTGCCTGTGAAGACAGAGTATTTACATTCAGCTCAGTGAAGCCCACAGTTTAGAGCCTGAAATCAAATGATTACTCTGAAAATATTTTATTTTAAAAGTCTTTGAGTGCCAAATGATTTAGCAAGTTTTCAACACTGTGCTTCATGTGGTTTCGGTTGCCAGAGGGTGACTTACGGCCAAGCCTGGGTGCTCTAACCCAAGTGAGCTTACGTGGGCCTAGGCAGTCACTTCTTTTTTATGACGTTTAATAAAGTTTAGCACTTTTTCTTTTCTGAGTGGTTTACTGTTGTCCTGATGGCAGCATCTCAGCAGGCTGGGAAGGAATACCAGCCCGATAAAATAGAGGAGAGCAGATTCCCTGACCCTGTGCAGAGCAAGAGGTGCATGCAAGGGCAGAAGGGTTAATCTGTACACTCTGTCTGTGGCCCAGACTCTTTCCCTCTCTTCCAGGAAGACTTGAGACCTTTTGGTCACTAGGTCCTCAACTTGGAGGGAGGTTAAAGGTTTTTTTAAATATGGCTATCTGCTTAGTATTATGAAATACCCACTTTATTCAATATTCACTTTAATGTTTTTTTTGGGTGTTTTACATGTATCATTTACTCATTCCTTAAACAATTATTTTAGTTAGAATTAGGTTTGGCTTATAATGGCAGAAATTCTAAAGCAATCATGAAATTTATTATTTTTTTTCTCATATAAAATAAGTCTTGTGGGAGGCAGTTCATGTGCAGGTAAGGGGTGTCATGATGTCATCAGGGACCCTGGTCCCTTTAACTTGCTGCTCTTCCATCTTAGCAAACTGAGGCCTGCAGCCCACTACCTGTTGCTGTAAATATAGTTTTATTGGAACACAGCCATGCTCATTCATTTACATATTGTCTAGGCCTGCTTTTGCACTACAACAGAGTTGAGTAGCTGCCACAGAGAACATATTGCCCACAAAGCCAAAAGTACTTACTATCTGACCCTGAAAGGAATACATTTGCTGATCCCTGTCCTAGGATAGGACGTGGTTTCTGCCTTCTGATTCAAAATGGCTGCTCAAGCTCCAGCCATCAGGGCTGTATTCTAAGCAACAGGAATACGGCCTCCTTCTCCCTCTATGGACATGTCCTAGAAATTGCGTAGGACCAGTCTGCTTGCATTTCGCCGGTCAGAATTTAAACAAATGGTCACACACAGCTGCAGGAGAGGCTGGAAAATATGGTCATTATTCTAGTAGCCATGTGTCTATCTAAAAGTCAGAGATCCTGTAACTAAGAAGAATGGTGAACAAAAAGTAGGGTGGGCAACTAGCAGTGTTCCTGTCCCAAGAATCCTACCACATGAATATTGTTATCCCACACTGCAGTTGGGGAAGCTGAATCTCAAGCACTCAAGCGACTTAGAAGCTACACTGCAGTTTCACAAATGATTAAAATGTGAAAAAGAACAAGGCCACTTAGAATTAGGGGATTAGAAGACATCAAGGGAGCATCTCTCTTTAATAATTTTCCAGTCTTTCTTTAATGATTTGCCACTGTACTAAAACACTACAACTGAACTTCCGAGCCCACATTCCCCCAAGCTCTCCTTCTTCCCCTATACTTTGCTCACCTTCTTCCAGAGCAGAATGGTGCTTTCCTGGTTCCAAATAGTCACAAATCTCCCTACCTTCAAAACGCCAAGAAGAAAGCCACCTCCTGGCTTGAGAGAGAGATCCTTTAGGCTGAGACCTGTGTCATCTTCATCTTAGGGTCACCCAGCACCTCGCACAGGCCTTGGAACAGAACAGACGCTTAGCCAGCCATTACCAAACTGAGCACGATTCGATTGTGAGTTTCTTTGAAGTAAGAACCGTGTCATCCTTCTTCTTTGTCCAACTTCTTTTATGGTCTTGATCATGCTGCAGCATGTGGGTAACTGTATCAGTCAAAATTGGTTCAGTTCCAGATGGCAGAAACCCAGCTCAAGCTGGCTGAAGCTGAAAAGAATATTTATTGGCTAGCATTACTGAGAAGTCCAGGCAGGGGTGGTTCTGTTTGCAGGCACAGCTGGACCTCAGATCTTTCTACCTCTGTCTCTTTCTCTCTCTCTGTCTCTATCTCCATCTCTATCTCTCCCACCCTTGTTGCATCTATCTTACTTCTCTCAGCATGTTGACCTCATTCCCTTTTTCTACAAAAGGCTAAGGAAAAGGTAGCAATTTCTCCACAGCCCATGGTCTTTTCTGCTGAGGATCCTCGAAGAAGAGGATTGGTCTCCCTCCCTGCCCCCTCTTCAGTATTCACTTATCAGATTATATGGAAGGCTCAGATGGAACACTCACCGCCCTTGAACCAGTCACAATGACTAGGGTTTGAATAATCTGATTATTAACAATCAGACGATCTGACTGGTCAGGTCCCAGTCAGGAGCCCTTTTGGGACTGAAGGAGTGAGTCAGCGCCTCCAGTTCGTGTTGAGGTGGAGAGGGCCTGCATGCCGGATATGCAAGGGCAATCTATTGGACTCTGTTTGCTCCTTTTACAGACATGGTCCTTGAAGTAAAACTTGTGGACTCTAAGGATGCATACACATCAGTCCATTAGCAAAATTCTCTCCGAGGAGCAGAATTCAGACGGCCGTTCAGCAAGCAAGAGTCCACCCCACCTATTGCTGAGAAGTGGTTATTATTTCTTTTTGAACACTGATGAAGGTTTAGAAGCTCAGCCTTCCAAACAAACCTCACCACCATCTTCTTCACATGTGTGTGTTCTCTCTGGCATCCAGGGCTGACATTCAGGCCTTTTCCTTGTACATCAGTTACTGTTTATTTGGGATTCATATGTTTCTTTGACCTTCCGTCCAAGGTTGATGGATGGGTTTTTAAGCATCTTTAAATGAATTACAGTATATGCCAAACTTATATTTTTGTAACATTTCTGCCAAACTGGACTACAGTGGATGGCTTATTTCCACATTCCTTTGGAATGTGCATGTTCATAAAATTTTACGCCTGTCAGTTGGTAATTTGCCAACATTCATTTGCTATCACATCACGATCATTTTTTTAAACACAACAAAGAAATTTAAATGCAGGTAGTAGCATGGACAGAAATGTCTTCCAATAGCATGTCATTTTGGATGTCTTGGCTGGAGAAAGATGAGCTCTATAAAAGAAGGTACAGCTGGAAAGAAATGGGGAAAAAAAGGATGCGAGGGCAACTGGGCTGGGTGAGCTTGGTGTTCTTTGGTGTTGCACAAGCTCTCAGGCCACCAACGCTGGCGGTTGCTTTCTCTGCAGGCAAGGCATGCAGAACACTTGGACTTTTCTCATATGACATCCCCAGATTCAATGAAGCTGTAAGTACTTACTCTGTTAGTTGAGATGCTTGGTTTCAAGTGACAAATACCCAACTCAAAATGGCTTAATTGAAAAAGAAGGGGGAGAGCAGGATTTTTCAGCTTAAGTAACTAGAAGGTCCAAGGGTCTATTGACTTCACATGTAGCTGGGTCCAGAACCTCATGATGCCATCAAGATACTGTCTCTCTTCATCTCTTGGCTCTTCTCTCCTCTGGGTTGGACTCATTCTTAGGCTGGCTTTCACATTGAGGAGGCAAGATGGCTGCTGTCAGCTCCAGGCTGGCATCCTACAGCCCCATGAAGAGATGGTCACTTTTCTAACAGTTCTAGTAAAAGTTCAGGGCAGACGCTCATCGGACTGGTTTGGGACCCGTGCCTATCCATTGCTGAAAAATATGTCATGGCCAAGAGGATGCTGCATTGTGATTGACCATGTATGGTCATATCCTACTTAGACTGAAAGTACAGGAGGGGTGGTTTCCCAAAGGAAATTTGGGCAGAAGCGAGTGGATACTGTGCAGGAAAAAAAAAAGAGTGGCCCGCATGCCTACCTTTCTGAAAACTACAGTGGGTGAAATACGTGCACGACTGCCATACCCACTCCCCCTCAAAATTAAGAACGGAGAATTTAGGGATGAGGATTCTAGAAGGACCCTTACAGATCACAAAGACTGGTGATATTCAGGAATGTTTTTAGCTTTCATTTTCGAATTAAATATTCCACTGAGTGCTAGTAAATTCCTTTGATTGAAATGAAGCTGGAGGACCCAGAGTACAGTTGGCTGAGTTTTCCCTCTTGCCTGCTTCTAACCCACATAAACATACACAGTCTCTGAGGATCTTCCATGAACTCCCAAGAACTATATATGAAAACCTGTGAGCTTGTGCAAACCCATAGTGGACATATGGAAAAATTAAAAACCAGGAATGTCAAGAAATTTTCCCAAGGTCACAAAGCTTGTCACTATCCAAGGTGACAGAGCTTGTTCTAAATCCCAGAATGTATGATTTCTAGCCTAAGTTTTTCTCTTCTCTCTCTTTTTTTTTTAAGTGAAGAAGCAATAGCTTGGTGGGAACATTCCAACATCATCTAAACCTTCTGCCTGAACTGATGAAATCATATTTGCCTTTAGCCATTGATCCATTGATAAGCCAGTCTTTCAAGTTTGCATCCCAAGCCATGGTGGGGGGAAAGTCTGGAGTGCCCTCCCTCACTTGGTGCCCTGAGTCTTGCTGGGAGACAAGGTTCAGTGTACTCAGAAAAGGGATGTGAGGGGCTTAATAGGCCAACAGCCTGCCAAGACAATGACCTAAATACTCTGCCCCAACAGTGGCTTTCTGACCATTTGGTTCCTCCTTGATCATATTTCTAACCTGAGTTTCTAAGACTTTTGACCAAATGATAGATTTTCCTCATTCTTCTCTGAAATTATTCTAATAGTTATCTCTCATTGCATAACAAATTACCCCAAAACTTAATGTCTTAAACAACCATTTTCTTAAATCTCACAATTTTGGGGCTCAGGAATTCTATTAGGGCTTCACTGGGCAGTTCAGCTCCATGTGGTGTGGACTGAGGTCCCTCAGTGATATTCAGTTGGTGGCTGGACTGGGCTGGAGAGTCCCAGAAGGCTTCAGTCACATGCCTGGTGCCTTGGTGGGCATGGCTGCAGGCTGGGCTCAGCTGGGGCCCTCTTTTACATGTACTCTCAGAGCCTTCCCTGTGGACTCTTCATCTGGGTAGTCTGATTCCTTACATGGCAGTTTAGGTCTCCAGGAGACCAATGCAGAAGCTGCTAGTTCTTTTTTTTTTTTTTTTTTTTTTAACTTTTATTGAAGTATAGTTGACTTACAATGTTGTGTTAATTTCTTCTGTATAGCAAAGTGACTCAGTTATATATAGAGATATAACTTTTCCATACTCTTTTCCACTGTGGTTCGTCACGGAATATTAGATATAGTTCCCTGTGCTGTACAGTATGACCTTGTTGTTCATCCATCCTATATATAATAGTTTGCCTCTGCTAATCCCAAACTCCCATACCTTCCCTCCCCTACCACCCCTCCCCCTTGGCAACCACAAGTCTCTATATCTTTGAGTCTGTTTTTGTTTCTTAGATATGTTGATTTATATCACATTTTAGATTCCACGTATACATGATATCATATGGTATTTGGCTTTCTCTTTCTGACTTACTTCACTTAGTATGATAATCTAGGTCCATACATGTTGTTGCAAATGGCATTATTTCATTCTTTTTGATGGCTGAGTAGTATTCCATTGTACATATGTACCACATCTTTATCCATTCATCTGTTGATGGATAGTTAGGTTGTTTCCATGTCTTGGCTATTGTAAATAGTGCTGCTATGAACATAGGGGTGCATGTATCTTTTCGAATTACAGTTTTGTCTAGGTATATGCCCAGGAGTGGGATTGCTGGATCATATGGCCACTCTGTTTTTAGTTTTTTGAGGAAACTCCATACTGTTTTCCGTAGTGGCTGCACCACTTTACATTCCCACCAACCATGTAGGCGGGTTCCCTCTTCTCCACACCCTCTCCAGCATTTATTATTTGTAGACTTTTAATGATGGCCATTCTGACGAATGTGAGGTGGTACCTCATTGTAGTTTTGATTTGCATTTCTCTAATAATTAGTGATGTTGCAGAAGCTACTAGTTCTTATAGAATCTGGGACATAGCATCACTTCCACCATACTCCATGGGGCAAAGCAGTCACAGGCCAGAGCAGATTCAGTGGATGGAAAAATGGACTCCGCTTTTTATGGCCATCTTTAATCCACACAGTAATATATTATAGGTATAATCCCGTTAGAAAAAATACAGTTACAGTCTACAGAAATTTCTGCATAGCCAAAGGATCTCCCAACTGCAGCTTTGGATTGACTTAGTCAAAGCAGTGTCCTGTTTCCAGTGCAGGAGCTCCCAGGAGGGTACGATAATGTGCATTCCTGCATCAGAGGACCCCTAGAGCACAGCCACTCAGGCTCCCCTGGCATATGCTTCTCTTGGGGTATCTCATGAAAATGCAGATAAGGACTGACATTCTGCAAATCTGATGATCTCCCAGGTGAGGCTAGATGCTGATGTGCTGGTTCAAGGGCCACACTTGGAGAGCAAAGCCCTAGAGCGATGGTGTTTGGCTCTATTTAGCAGCTGAGCCTACTTTACCAAAGGAATCTCAAGTTGAGGCTCAATGCGTACAAAAGATAAAAGCAGAGGTGCTCTGGGTAAAGGGCATGGCACAAGGGGACCTGGGATCTGGCTAATTGCCACTCTTCGAAGAGTCCCAAAGGAACCTCTGAGAAGGGCTTAGGGATCCCAGAACCCAAAATGAAAAATGCAAACTTAGAATGAAGCTAGAGAGGGAGCCAGTCCAGAAGTAGCAGCCACGCTAGAGAAAGAGATCATCAGCCCAGGAACAGTAATGAATCCAATATGTCTATAGAGCTTGGTTTTGCCAAGCCTTTAACCTACATTATCTTTCTGGTCTTCCAGCAGCCTTTCAAGGGCAAGATGATCATTCTCACTTCACTGACATATGAAGCTGTAGGAGGATGGGGCACTGGCTCAGGGTCAAACAGCTAAGTGTGGACCTGGAGGAGTCTAGCTCTTGTGTCTACCCTGCCCGGCACAGGCAGAGAGTGGGCAAGTCTCCATTCTGAGCAGACAGGCGGGACGTCAGATACAACCAACTGGCCCCAGTCCCAGCCAGTGTTAGAAAAGGTCTGGGTGAAGAAGGCAGATACTAGTTAACATCGGAATGACTGGGCGGCCGAGGGCGTGGTCTTCTGGTCCCTGAGCAGAGGGGCTAGGGGTTTGAAGCCCAGCCTCTGCCCTTGTTGGCTATGTCATCTGGGGTCCACCTAGCTTTACTCTAACGTGGGATCAAGCAGTACCCACTTCACAGGGTTGCTGTGATGATACATAAAAGCACACAGCACAGAGCCCGGCTTGTTGGACGTACTCAGTAAGTAGGAGCTGTGGCACCCTTTACATCGTCTGATTCCAGGGTATCCAGTATCCCTCTGCCTGCAGGTATGCCAGCCGGGCCTGCGTTACCCTGGGCGGGGACAACAGTTGAAAGGACTCAAACATCAGGGTCTCTTTAAGTTCCCTCCAACCTAGTAGTTCTCCACTTCTGGCGATTTTGCTCCCCAGGAGGTATTTGGCAGTATGTGCAGACATTTTTGATCGTCATGACTTAGGGGGAAGTGCTACCAGCATCTTAGGCAGAGGCCAGGGATGCTGTTAAAGCAGTGAACAGAACAGCCCTCACCACAATGACTGGGCCCCAAATGTCAGTAGTGCCGAGGCTGAGAAACCTGCTTCAGTCTGACAATGTTGTGAGCAGGAACTCTCTCTCTGGCAGGCCTTATACTAAGACGGGGTTAACAAACTATGTCCCGTGAGCCAAACACTGCTTTTGTAAGTAAGGTTTTATTGGAACACAGCCACGCCCACTCATTTACATATGAGTTTGTTACCACCACGCTGCCTGGGCCGGGAAGAAGAGCTGTGCTGTTGAGAAGCTAAGGAGGGCTGGCCTGGGCATCACTCCTAGTGCCGCACGATTCAAGAGAGGCACCTCGCCTCTGGGCTAAAGCTCCCTCCCAGCACAGGCAAGATGAAGCTCTTGGTCCCCACCTTGCTCTGGAGGGCGAGGATGAATGACATCACGCCTGAGCAGCCCCCGTGGGCCCTTGTGAGATAGGACAGCCATCCATACCCCACGGGGTGGTACATTGTTCCCCTAGAAACCGATGATTTGGCGTGAAATATGGCCTTGCCGGGGACAGAGCTGATACAGGCCAAGCCAAGTGGTCAGGCCCTTGCTTGACGGGAAGGATTAGGAAGAAATTAATCTCTCTTGTTCTCTCTTTGTTCTCCATCTCCAATGGAGAGAAGCCAAAGACAAGGAGGACATTGATGGATACACGGGAGGCGTTGTCCTCTGAGGCCCCTCTGTGTGGAGTTTTGCAGGGATCTAGGTTCACCCCTGAAAACCTAGCCCACCTCAGTGCTCGGGCCCCATCCACTAGGGCCTCCTTTCCAGCCTCATTTCACCAGCCGGGTCTCTCAGGGACACACGTGTTGTCTGGTGCAGCTAATCTGATTTCTAGCATTGATTTCTAACAATTTAGTTGCTAAACAGGTAGATATGGGACCTAAAACAAGGTAACGAAATAGGAACCCCGGAGAGGTGGGAGTTCAGGTTGGTAAGGTCTGAGAGGCTATGGCTTCAGTCGCAGGGAAGGTGTGTGTGGGTTTTGGGTATATGCATGCACTTATTGTCTCTCTAGCACTTTCTTCTGTGTAAGAAGCCATTGTGAGGGGAGAGTTGTGGCTCAGAACTGTACTCCATGGATGCTGCGTGAATCAGAACCTCAGAGTTGGAGAATCATGTCTTTGGAAGGAAGGAGGAAAGATGCAGAAAAATTTTCAGAAGGCTGAATAATGCAGGAAGGAAAACATCATCTCTGTGGTTCAGACCTACAGGGAGATGCATGAAGTGAGCCTGGCTGGGCTGGCTCAGGCACTTGGGACAAGGGGAAGCAGAATAAGGAGCCCTGCTCCGGGGAAACCAGTGCCCAGATGGAGCTGCACGTCAGAGTCCGTCCAAAGGCGAAGCTCTAGCATCGGGCTCTCTTGCCTGCATTTCTTTTAGTGCCCACTTGGCATCTGCTTCTCCAGACCTTGCTGTAAGGACTAAATCGATGAGTTTTGCAGGGGGAAATGTTAATGTCCCCACTGCACACCATGCTCACTTTTGGTCATTCCCATCTGAGCCACGCTTTCTGGAGGACCACAGAACAGGATGGATCAAAAGTTTGGCATGGAAACCACTATTTACCCATGGATCTATAACATATTCCATACTTTGGAGATCCAGTGTGGATCTCAGAGGAGAGTTTGGCCCATTATATGGTATGAGGCACATAGAGAAATGTACCCTAAACATGTAAAGTCTCAGATGCATTACAGAGCAAAGCATAATATTATTTAAAATCTGGGCCAAAGGCCACAAACACGGAAATTTCTCAGCAACTGTTAGGGATGCTAGAGGAGGAATTATAGTCATTTGATGCACATTGGACAGACTTCTGCTGAATTCAGAGTGTTGCGTCTGGTTGGCTGGCTACATTTACTCCGAGCCTTGTATCTATTTTTTAGGAGGAAATGAATTGCTAAAGGGGAATTTGGTGGCTGGAGCATCTTCTGGAACCTGTTTTCTTCATCTTTTTAAACAACAGATGTTTGTAACTTCAAGATCTTGCTCTTGAGTTACTTGGAGGGACATGTTGAGATCAGGGATTCTACAAATGATAAGAATATTTGGGATCTCTCTTTTATTCCACCTGGATTCTTTCATTCATAACTGCATTCCTGAGGTATTTAGTAAGCACCTACTATATGCCAAGCAAGGCACCAAGTGGCAGGGATATGACAGTGAGCAAAAGCAGACATTACCCCTGCATCATGGGGCTGTCACTCAGTTGGCAAAGACAGATGTCAATCAAAGGATCACATGAAAACATTAAGTTACATCTGTGAAGAGGCGAAGAGTGGTGCTCTGGGGTCACATGATGACGGCTCCTGTCTACCACGTGTCTTTATGTGCTAACACTATTGCTGTTATGGAGCTCCTCCATTATTATGCCTATATTACAGATGAGGAAACAGAAACACAGAAAGGTCACACACCTAGTAAGCATTAGAGCTGGAATTCAGACCCAGGCATTCTGACACAAGAATCCTGGCCCTTAACTCATACACCGGGAGGAGTTGAGTTCTGGAGGTCCAGGAGGGCTTTTGTGATGAAGTGGCAATTGAGTCGTGATCTGCAGGGTAAGTTGGAGTTGATTAGGTAAAGAGATGGAGTTCCAGGCAGAGAGAACAGCATGTGCAAAGGCCCTGTGGCTGGAGGTGGCATCAGAATGCAGAAAGCCAAGAGACGAGTGGAGTGAGAATAGGTTAGTACGGCCAACCCATGCAGGGCCTTGACTAGTGTGCCCCTCCCGGTCTTCTTCCAAGTGGATTTCCTGCCCACGTTGCATGGCTTTATGTTAGAAGCAGCCTTTGGAGAGTGCCAAGTGAACTGTTTAACTTTCAGAGAGAGCAGAGCTCGCGTGGCAACTACTCTACACATAAAGGATTCCCTCCAGAGGTGGCCAGAATAGCAAAAGCTAGAGTCCTTTGCAGGCTGAGATCTGTTGTAGAAACCTTTGCCTTCAGCAGCCCAAGGTGGCGGAATTTCAGCCAGAATGGTTGCATGATGGAGACAAAGACACTAGAGGTGGGCTGAGAGGGAGGGCGAGCCCTGGCCACGTCCCCACAGAATTCTCGTCTGCTCCCCGTTTTCCCTGGTACTGGCCTGTCAGGGGGGACGGTGGTATCTGCCGCTCCAGAACATGTGTCCCTCACCTTTGCTCACACTGTCCCCTCCACCAGGGGTGCCATCTGCCACTTCCCATTCCAAATTCTGCTCATGAAATTCTACCTCTCTTCAAAGTGGCGCTAAAATGCCGGCTCCGTGAATACTGCTCCTGGCCCTTAGCCAGAGGAAGGCTCTCATTCCTCGTGTGTCAGCAGAATTTTTTACCCCTTTCTTGCAGCATTTGTCACATTTTTCCTTGTATTTCTGTCACTTAAGCTCATATCTCATCTCTCCTAAAAGACTGTGAACTCTAGGCCTGTGTGTGTGTTTGGGTCCTGGTGTTCCATAGTGTACCTCGCACCGTGCCAGGCGCATAACGGGCTTTCGGTAAATATTCGTTAGGTGTTGTTAATAGGGTTTGCCTCTTGTCCATCACATATCTAGCTCTTCTCTTTTTCAACTCTTTCAGTTGTGAATGAAAGAAAAACCAGTTCAAAATCGCATAATCAAATAAGAGAATGTATTGGCCTGTGACATTAGAAGATTGAGATCCCACCCTCGGGCATGGTGGGAACCAGGGGCTCAAATGATGTGGTCGGGATCATTTCCCTTCACCCTGTGCCTGTGCTTTCGTGTGCATCGGTTACCCCCTCAAGCTCCACCTGGTAGCAAGATGGCCACCAGGTTCGGGTCTGTTGGCAAAGAGAAGTCACCTTTCTTCCAATAGTCGAGTAAAACTCTCAGTTCACCCCATTAGATCTGATTGAGTCATTGTAGGCCAGGGAGTGTGCCATACTATGATTGGTCAAGCTGTGTCATAGGCTGTACGGCTAGAGCTGGGCGTGGAACATGTGGACAGAACTGCAGGAGGTGAGAATTTGGGCTACCTTCCTGGAGGTAAGGTAACTGGATGTCAAAAGGCAAAACCCTATGCCCCCTCTACTCCTCCTAGAGGGCAGTAATGCGACCCCATTGGGTAGGTGGGAGGGTGGACCTCCCTGCTTTTGAAAGGCCCATGCTGACATTGTTAAAGTGGGAATATGCAGAGAGTGAGAGAAAGGATGCTTCAGCCCCTGATTTTAGGTCCTAAGCCTTCTCCCCAAAGACTTGCAAAGGAAATCCCCCAATTTTTAAGGCTGGATGAAGGGTGAGGAAATGCAGCTAAGCGAGCCCTTGAGGCTTCTTCTTTGCTCTTTCTCAGGTAAAATGAAATGTTTGTCTCCAAGGGAGGACTTGCATCCTCTGATTTAGAAGGCAGAGATTCCTCCTGTCCTAGGAATTTCCACAGCCGGGGTGGTCATCAACGTGCTGATGAATTCTGGGTGCTGTGAATTCTGGAAAGGCATTCAAGGTTCCACAGGCCCTGGGGCACAGTCACGTTGGAATTGTTGAAAGGGCTGCTCCCCACCTGCTGACACCTTTCTGACCTGCTTCCTCAGTGAGTGGGGGCAATTTCAGCAACTCTGGGAGTCTTTACTGATGAGGGTTCAGAAGGCCTGCCAGGAGATACCCCAGAGCTGGGGACGAGTATCTGACTAATGCCGCTCCTCCGCGTGGCCCATCGGCTTCCTGAGGGCGGGGACCATGCCAGCTTTGCTCGCTGCCAATGGCTAGGGCTTGATCTCAATTAACATAATGATCTTTGAAGAACCTGAGACCCACAAAGTTTAACAATTTTGTCTTGGATCACCCAGGTGATAACAAGTTGACCCCAGTTATCTGATTTTAGAACTTGTGCTTGTAACCATTTTGCTGGGCAGCCTGATCCATTTCTGAGGTGTCTGTGATCCTCCCCCCAAATGTTAGCACCTCTGGTACCCATTTCTCGTTCTGGAAAGCACTCTGGCTTTTGCTCTGGCCTAACTCCTCACGTAGGTCTTGCCCAGGACTCAGCTTTGCTTGCAGGCAGGTTGCCCTTCTTAATTTAAAGCTCAGATGTGCTCAAGCTGGGGCTGATAGGGTTTCTCCACCAGTCGAGACAATGAAAACGCATTTCTGGCATGGTTTGAATTAAACGAGAATTTCCCGTTTTTCATAAACATTTACAGTAGTTGTGGATGCAGAGTTGAAAGGTTTAGGGTTTTGGTGTTTAATTAGAAACAAATGCCCTTTATGGTCCTGTTAGCAAGGACGGCAGGTCTCAGATTATTAGGATTATTACTGTTTTTTGTGCCTGCATTTTAATTTTTTTCCACGGCATCCAGGGCCGATTTCTTCAAGGCAGCTAGGTGTGGTGATGGGAAATGGTATCCGCAGAATCACTGGTGAAGTCTCTGTCTGAGAGCCAGGGCTCTGGGCCGGCTTCAGGCCCCACCTCACAGGCAGTCCAAGGCTCCCTTCCTTACTTTCCAGGGGTGGGTGAACTGAAGACTTAGCGGGCAGAGCAGCTACAGCCTCTCTTGGAGCTTGGGCGGAAAGAGATTTGCCGGCCTTGAGAACCCAGGCGCTCCAAGGTGAGGTTGGCTGTGCCCCTGGGCTCAGCCCTCACTCTCGATTTAAAACAGGGGCAACCTGCAGCATGGGTCACAGGCATGGAAACCCAGCTTCCTGGGAAGCAACAGTGAAAATTCACAACCGTGCAATTTGCAAGTGGCTTTGTTTTGTCACTAATGGAGAGTCCAAGGCTGTCCCTGCAGAAGCAGGAGAAGAAAGAGCCAATCACAGCATCCTGAGACCCTTCAGACCCCAGGAGAGGATGTCATCCATTTAATATCTCCCGAAAACAGGCCCGTGTCTCCTGTCACAGTCCCTAAGAGGCCGACTACAGCCTGGCTATTAATCCCTCGGGGCCCTCTCCGCATCTCTGTCTTGAAAACATTAACAAAAGGAAGGGAAATGCCTAAAAGTTCCTTCTGCCTCTTAAGGATATCATGAGCTCCCATAAAGCATTGTCTTTGAATATTTGGTGACACAGAGCCATCTAAGTTATTCGGTCGTAGAAGTTTACAGCCAGAAGGGCCTTGAAAGTGTTTCAACCTATCAGTCCCATTGTACACATGAAACAACTGAGGCCCAGGGAAGGGGAGGAGCTCACCCATTTAATCACAGTGAGGAGTTGGGCAGCCAGCACAGTCTGGGTCCTCTGTGTCCTGAAACTGCATTTTATCACCGTATACAAAGAATCAGGCATATTTTGTATTATTTCCTCTCAGGTGCATTGAGACACCTTATAGAAGACATTCAGCCTTCCCTTTACAAGCCTAGGCAGGATTACATTATTTCCCCGGCAAAACCTTTATAAAAGCACTACTCCATGATTCATTTTAGAAACTCTAAAAATTTTAATAAAGTTTAAAGAAGAAACTGAAAGTCACCCAGTATTCCAACCTCTTTCAGACAATTCCATTATCATTAGTATGTCTTGATCTCCAGCCCTCTTTTTGTAACTTGGAAAATTAGACTTTAAACGATGCAGAGGTGTGGCTGTAAGTTTTGAGTCTCAGTGCTGTCATTTCCTAGCTGCGACCTGGGGCCTGTTACTTAACCCCACAAAGCCTCCGTGCCCTCATGGGGCTGTTGTAAGGATAAAACAAAATTACTAACGTAGGGCGTTCAGCACAGTGCCCAGTGCATTTTAAAAACTCGTTGTTGTTATCATCATAAGAAAAATAGAAAAATCTGGAAGCGCCACAGTCATAACAACACAAAACTATTAAGTTACAAAAATGATGCTAAAGTAGAAGAATGATTACAAATTATTCAACCACTCAAGAAAAGAATTTATTCAGTTGGTGGTTTTTAACCCTACTTCCTAAATCTATTTGGACAAGTAAAAAAATTTTTTTAAGGAAGAGATGATTAGAAGGCAACATAAAATGAGTCCCTGTATTTCATGCTTAGAGAAATAGTCCATTCATGTGTTTTTAAACCAACAGAAATGATATGGATGTTGATGTGGAATTTCGGGACATAGATACCAGTGGGGCATTTCCAGGGGTCCCTTTGTTTTCTCTCTCTCTCTCTTGTTTTTTTCCAAATTCGCGGGGTAGGGTTAGTCACACCAGGCAATTTAATAGAACAAAGCCATATAATGAACTTTTTCACATAAAGCACATTTTTTCCATGATTCACTCACTGTACCTTGTTTACAAAGCTTGTAGATACAGTAGATTGAATGGGTCCCTTTCTCCAGTGTGCAGAAGTCCAGACCTCTCAAAGCCAGAGGAAGGGGGGGGGGGAGGAAGGAGACAGCAGTAAACGACGGGGAGCGGGTGGGCACAACCTGAAAATGAAAATAATATACGGCTGTGGAAAAAGGGAGAGTGAGTTTCCGGAGTAGAAGGTGCAAGCATTGCTACCTGCCCCCATCCCCACCCCATCCCTGCCAAGCTCAATTTACGTGCAGACTTGCTGGAGCGTAGAGGAGACTTCTCACTGAGACCCTGGAAATTGTCCCACAAATCAGACCTCACCTTCCAGGTAGTGGAGATTGGGCCCTGAGCCCTGGGAAGCCTCCTCTCTGCATTTTGAGAGACCAGGTTGCTCCAAGTTGAGGACGGGACCCCGCTCTTGGAGGTGCAGGGGACCATGGGCAGGCATTGTCATTGGGTGCAGGCTTGAGTTACAAAGTAGGTTGGGGTATAACGATAGAGGGCCAGCGACATGTTGCAAAACACTCACCAACAGAAAAAAAAAAAAAAGGAAGGAAGAAAAGAAAAGAAAGAAGGAAGGAAGGAAAGAAAGAAAGAAGGAA
>NW_021703780.1:69253341-69335230 GCF_005190385.1 Monodon monoceros | reverse complement strand
GAAGGAAGGAAGGAAAGAAAGAAAGAAGGAAAGAAAAAGAAAAGAAAGAAAGAAAGAAGGAAAGAAAGAAAAGAAAGAAAAAGAAAGGACAAAAGGCTAGCTGAAGCAAATGTAGCAACTTCTTGATCATTGCTGAATCTGAATGATGGGTGAATGGAGGTTGTGATGCTTAATTTTACATGTCAACTTGTGTGAGCCACAGTGCCCAGGTATTTTCAAACATTATTCTGGATGTTTCTCTGAAGATTTCTTTTTTTTTTTGGATAAGATTAACATTTAAATCAGTGGACTTTGAGTAAGGCTGGTTACCCTACATAATGTGGGTGGGTTTCATCCAGTCAGTTGAAGACCTTAATAAAACACAGACTGACTTCCACTAAGCAAGAAGGAATTCTGCCAACAGATGGCCTTTGGACCCATCTTCAAGTTTCCCCTGAATTTCCAGCCTGCCGGCCTCACCTAAAAGATTTTAAATCCACCAAGCCTCCACAATTGCATGAGCCAATTCCTTAGAGTCAGTCTCCTTCTCTCTCTCTTTCTGTCACGTACACACACTGCACACATCCTGTTGGTTCTGTTTCTCTAGAGCACCCTGACTAATACAGAGGTTTACTATACTATTTTGTTAAATAGTCTATGTTTGAAAATTTGGAAATCAGGAAGACCTCTGGCTGAATCCCACCTGCATCTCTTACTATCTGTATGACTTTGGGCAAGTCACTGACCTTCCTAGACTCTGTCTCCCCACCTAAAACAAGGAATATTTCATAGAATCTACTTCATAGAATTTGGAGAGAATTAAATGAGATAGTGAGTGTAGCCTAATTCACATATTTATTTATGCACTGATTCAACAAATATTTACTGTACACCATCCTTGGCGTTGGAGTTATGGTGCTGAATACAAAGAGATGAGACCACTGCCCTCCAGCAGCTTAGATTTCAGTGGAGGAGATGGAACTAAATGAGATCATCGCGCTCCTGAACGTATACTCACAAATTGGGATAAAGCCTTTGAAGTAAAGGACCAGGATTCTATGAGAGATCTGCGCGAAGGAATATGACCAAGGATAGGGGCTTCAGGGAGGGCATGCTGGAGGCAGTGATGCTTGAGCTGAGGGGGGAACAGGTGTTGCAAAGGCCCTGAAGAGAGAGGGAAGAAGGTAAGTATTACTGGAGGAAGGCCAGGGGGAGAGGGGAGGAGCATAAGGCAGGGGAAGATTGCAGAGGCCAAAGGTGCATGGACATCAGGCTGGGCCAGGCTAGAAGCTGTGCTGCAAAGAATGTGAAGAGTATGGTTCAGACCGTGATGGGCAGTAAGAAGCCATGGAAAAGTTTTCTAGTAACAGTGTGTGTGTGTGTGTGTGTGTGTGTGTGTGTGTGTGTGTGTGTGTGTGTGTGAGTGAGAGTGTGAGTGTGAGAGAGGGAGAGGGAGAGGGAGAGGGAGAGCGAGAGAGAGAAATGTCTTGCCTTTAGGAAGGATGACCCTGGACTAAGGTTTAGTGGGTTGGTAAAGCTGCAGAGGGCGCCCAGCGGGTGTCTTCAGTTCTCCAGGCTACAGGCTGCAAGAGTGAGAGTGGCGGAAGCAGCTGTTCCTTTTACCATTGTCACTCCTGCCACTGAAAATGAAATTTACCAAGATGCTTCAGCTGCCTTAGTGCTCGCCGAGGGCAGGACCGTACATGTTAAGCCTGTATTTAGAAAAGTATGTCTTTTGCAAGCAGCCAGCCACCCAGAAAGGATCGCCAGCCAGAAGCTGTCTAGGCCACAGGGTCTCCATCTTGTTTCACTTACTTCCTCTGGGACCTTGGCCCAGTCATTCTTATCTCTGAGCCTCAGTTTCCCCATCTGGAAAGTAATAATACCTGATCTAACAGCCTTGCAGAGCAGCTGTGAGTTTAGTGATATCAGAGCTAATGAATGTGGAACGACTTAGAAACGTTACAAAAGCACTGAAAAAAAAAAAAAAAAAGGTAAGGCGGTGTTTGCTCCGCATCTGGTTTCCATATTGTCTCAGGCATTTTGCTTAGGGAGAGCAGCCTCGCCTCGCAGATGACTGCTTAGTTCCAAGTTTAGGCCTCAGGGTCCCCAGTGGTGAGAAGAATTTTTAATGAGAATAACCAGGGCATGGCACCCTACCCTTTATAAAGTCCTTCCGCACAAGAGACCCTATTTAATCCTCATGCCGCCACCGCGCTGCAGGAACAAAGGGCAGGCAATCTTGTTCCGTTTCATAGACAAGGAGCTCAGACACTGGAGGTGATGGGTGCTTCGGGTAAGTGGTGAATTCAGGACTCCAGCTCCTCTCTTGTACAACCAAATTCAGCTCTGTTTTACACACCCTCTGCTTTTTGGTAATAGATGAGTATGGATTCTAGAGTTTTAAACCCAGGGTTACTTTAGAGATCAACAATTGGATTTTTTTTTTTTTTTTTTTTTTTTTTTTACCTGTGTGCATGGTATTTGGAACATCTGATTTTATTGCCAAGATTTAGAACTTGGTTGTTCCCATAAAAATCTAGATTTTTAGTTCCTTTTGAAAAATGGGTAGTCTGGCCGCTAAGAATCTCCACGTGTGGAAAACCACATGGGCTGGAGCGGAGAGCTGGCCGCCCCTTCCGTCAGGGCAGGAACAGCTCCCAGTTTGCCACAGTCCCTCCCACTCCCACGACAGGACTGTTGCCCGCCTACTGCCCAAGCAAACACTGTACAGTCGTGACCCCTAATCTGAACCAAGCTCCTCTTTCAGAAGTGGGAAAAGTGTTCCAGAGAGGCCAAATGACCTATCAAAGGACACACAGCTTTGGGGTGCTATGATAGGAGCAGAGAGAGAACCCGGCTGCCTCCACTCCCAGGTCACCCCCACCCCACATCAACATCTTTGCTGACATAACATCTGTCAGGTCCACAGGAGAGGCTCCAGCGTGGCCATTTCTTTTCTGCTCTTATTTTTCCTGCCCAGAAGAGAGGGCTCCAGTGAGAGCAAGTGTGGCAGCTAGAGTAATGGGCAAATTAGAAGTAAATGTGGAGACACATTTAGGGAAAAAAGTCCATGTCACTTTTGCAAAGAACCCAAATCAATCAGCTATACTGAACCCTTTTATCTCCTGCAACAATTGACGAAACAATCCATTGGTAGAGTAGTTCCAAAATGATTTATTACCACAAAGGTAATCTGAAAGGAGAAAAATAGCTGTATCTCCAGGAGAAGAGCATTGCTATGCTGTGTCGGTCCTTTCCCACGCGGCATGTTTGGGGAGAACCAGATCTCGCCCATGGGTGTTTATATCAGCTGGTAACCACCAGTGCCTGGGCCCCAGTGCATTCAGGCGCATGCATCTGAAATCCTTGTGCTTTATATTCAGAGGAGGCCTCCTGCTGTCTGTGAAACTGTATTCCAGCTACTTCCGGCCCCTATTGCAGACCTGTCAGATCTTCATCAGATATCCCTGACCCTAGCTTAGGCCTGACAGCCTGAAGGAGGTCCCCTGGCCCTGGCTCATGGAGTCCTCCCCAGGAGAACTGGCTTCTATTCCCAGCTCTGCTCCAACTAACCCAACTGTGCTGTGTGATCTTAGGTCTTTCACTTCCCTGGACTGCAAGTGTTTATTGAGGGGCTTAGAGACTACCCCTTCCCAGAGCAAAAATTCTTTGGTCTGACAATTCCTTGAGAGGGGACGAGGAACCCAGCTCCATTGCCTTTGTCTGCAACGTTCAGGATCCCCAGGCTTCACCTCTCCTCCCCCCTAGTAGAGGCTGCACTGGATTGTTTTTTCTCCTCCAGTCTTTGAAACTTCCTGGGGACAGAGCATCTCCCACGGCTGAGGGTTTGCTGCCCCAAGCGGGGAGCGCTCATCTTCATTATTTCCCAAGAGGAGCTGCAGGAGCAACCCTGAGACATTTTATGAGAAAGAAGACCTTAAACTGGTTTTCATTAAATGTGGCTTGATGGAGGCGAACCGGAAACATCCATTGGAGCAATGGCAGCCTTTCAAAGCCCCCCTGCAGAAACGATAAGCTATAAAAACAAATGGCCCAGCAACAGAACAAAAAACAAGGCTCTAGGAACATTTGCCGGGCTGCAAACATGGCCCACTGGGCCCTACCCCGCCTCTCGGAGGCTGAACCATTAGGACCTGGCTGCTTCAGAGGATAACAGGAGCGGAGTGCTTCCCTGCCCCAGGAGATTCAGTGATGGGGAGCTGGACAGAAGGAAGCAGGGCGAGGGTGAGTAGGGAGAGGGTCCTAGGCCTCGGCAGACCGACCGTGACGTGCACTTTGTGCAGGGCACCGTGAGAGCCCTTTATGTGCATCTTGGCTTCTTGATGACTCCTCTGTAGAGATGCGCTGTTGTCATTCCCATTTTGCAGCAGAGGAGCAGAGGCTCAGAGATGCTGAGAAGGGTACCAAGGTCCCAGGGCTGAGTAGGGAAAACGGAACTCAAACTCTCATTCCTTAAACCACTTGTGACTCCCCCTCCCAAGTCAGGAGAGGGAGCCTCAGAAATCATCAAGCCCAAACTCTTCTTTTGGGTGTGGGGAGGAGACTGCTCTCAAGTATCAGAGAGACCTAGGCACACACACATGTTCCTTCCTCACCACTTACTAGCTGTTTTCACTTAGGCAGTTCCCTGCCTTCACTGAGCCTCAGTTTTCTCATCTGTGAGACGGGAAGAGATACAACACCTGGTTTTATTAGTGTCATTGTGATGGTTAAGTAAGATTCGTTCAGCAAATGTCTCAGCAAATTCTATGTGCCAGGCACTGTGTTTGGCCCTAGAGATAGAGCAATGAGCAAAATAAAATCCCAGCCCTCATGGGGCCTGGATTCTGGTGGAAGAGACAAGACAGACAGTAAATATGATAAATAAGGAAATGATGTCATGTGTCAGAGGATGATGTAAATGCCTTGGAGAGAAATGCAGCCCAGAGAAGGGGTGGGAGGGGGAGGGGGAGGAACAGGATTAATGGGGTGATCAAGGAGGGTCTCATTGGAATGTGATTTAAAGACTTGACGGAGGTGAGGGAACAGTGCTCCTGGCAGAGGGCACAGGGAAGGCAAAGGCCCTGAGGTGGGAGCCAGCTTGGTGTATGAAGGAACAGCCATGAGGCCAGGGTGTCTGGAATGAGATGGCAGTGAAGTGCCTTGCACAGCACCTGGCTCCTGGGTAGCTGCTGCCTTTGTTATTCTTGCTTTCATTATATAAATTGATAATAGTCAGGCATCTGGATCCCCGCACCCATCTGAAGCTTTTCCTAGGCTGCCCCTTACCTACATAGTTGCTGATGGTGCCTGGCTCCGGGCCACCGGGTCCTCACTTCCTGCTCTACCCTCCTTCCACCTATTCACTGCCGAAACAGTTACTGAGGGCCCCTGTGTGTGCTGAGCCAGTGAATGCTCAGAGCCCCTAAGGAGGGCACTGAAAACAGGGTGAGGGGACTCAGGGCCCCCTAACGGACCTGACTCCCCTGCCCTTGGGTTCCTCCAGGAACGGGGGGCGGGGACACCTAGCTGTGCCCCCGCGCTCTGAACCACACCGCAGAACTCTGGGCTGGGCTTCTGACAACACTGGCGGGAGGACCTCGGCCCAGTGGGCCATAGCTTGGCACAGTAGGTGTGAGCACAGCTTGCTGTCCTCTGTTTGCTTCTACCTCTGACTACTTTCTCTTCGTCCCATCTCTGTACTGTTTTTGCTCCATGTGACACATACGGAAGCTCCTTCCTGGAGGGCAGAGATTTGCTGATACCGAGTGCTCCTTGGGAAGAAAGTTGCCAATGGGAGCAGATTGTCCTTGGCAGTCCCTCCGAGAGGAGGATGAACTGCTCCTCAGGTGCTCAGGCCGGCTGCACTCTGTTCCCATCCACCTGGTCCCAGGCATAGTGGTCCCTGTCCTTCTGCAGCTCTGTGGAAATTCAGTGTCAGTGTTCACTGCACATCCTCAGGGCTCTCTGCTTCTCATCACTCCATCCTTCCATCCCTCCCTCTGGAGTCATATCATCGGATCTACCCCTTGCAAGGAGCCCTCTGGTTGCCATTTGGAATTTGCAGTGTGGCTGGGAAGGGCGCCGTGGCTGGAGGCAGGGAGCCCTGTTAGAATCCATGAGGGAGTCTAGGAGAGAGATGTGGCAGCTGTGGCGGTGAGGATGGGAAATAGGACCACATCCCAGAGACATTCTGAAGATAAAAGCAGCAGGAGTTGGTGACTGATTAGATGGGAGAGGAGAAGTCCTTTGGAGAAAGCACTCTTACAGCCATCAGAATGATAACAGTACAAATGAAGGTGCAGTACTACAGTGGAGAAAAGCAGGAGCTATTTTATACTATGTAACAGTCACATGGCAATGACAACCGCAAAAGTTGGCCAGATCTGCATTAAGAAAAATGTGAACAGCCCTCCCTAATGATTGTCGGGGGAGGGGATATGTGTGTGTTTCTACTTTTTATTAAATGTACAATAAAATAGTAAACGATGCTATACTAAAAAAAAAAAATTGGGGGCTTCCCTGGTGGCGCAGTGGTTGAGAGTCCGCCTGCCGATGCAGGGGACACGGGTTCGTGCCCCAGTCTGGGAAGATCCCACATGCCGCGGAGCGGCTGGGCCCGTGAGCCATGGCCGCTGGGCCTGCGCATCCGGAGCCTGTGCTCCGCAAGGGAGAGTCCACAGCAGTGAGAGGCCTGCATAACCCCCCCCCCAAAAAAAAAAAAAATCTTGACCTACAAAAGTGATACACCTTTAGTAAAGACTAATATGGATGTCAAATCTCACGTCTGGCACTAATCACAAGACCTTGGACAAAGTAGTTGAACTTCCTGAGAGCTATTTCTTCATCTGTTTAATGGAGATAATAATGAGTCCCTTCTCATGGGGCTGGTACACTGTGATGATCTGTATGTTGTGGTGGTGAATAATGGTGAGTGTTGTCTCCCCCATCCCCCGACCCTGTTCCTCAGGCCTGGTAAGGGTCTCAGAAGTGGTTCCTTGACTTTAAGCTGAATTCTTTAATGAATCCAAGGAGAATCAAGCAAGGAGCCACTATTTGGCAAACATTTTGGAATTCAGATTTATCCTAAGTGACTCAGATAAGTGAGAGGAAAACAACCCCCAGTAGACCATTCACAGAGGGTGCCCCTCACTACCCCCTCCACTGATACGGGGAGGTGGGGGACAGCATAGGTGGGGAAGGATTGGCCTCTTCACAGCCAGGAGCAAAGGGTAGGTGTGGCAGAATTGGGGGGAGGGGAGGGGGAACAAATGGCACATCCGTCACTGATAAAAGGCTGTTGTTGAGACCCAATAAACCCAATAGCCAGTCGCTGGGCCATATGTGTGAGAGGGAAGGTCACCTTTTTTCCATCTGCTGAGCAGTCGCCCAACCCAAGCAGGAGGGCCTTGGAGCTCAGGAGGGGGTCTAGCTCTAATGGGGAGACTGAAACCTGGAGCTTGGAGGACTGAGTTATGTGCTTGAAATAGGGGAGAGGTAGTCCCAGACAGGTCTGGTGGTTTCTAAGGCCCACATCGCTTTCTAAATCCCCCGCTCACCCCCCATTCCCCATCCACGGCTCCTATCCCCTAGGCAACCATGTGTAGACCCCACTGCCCAGCCCCACCTCAGCCATCGCTAACTGGATGAGGGCTGGGCACCTGGTTGCTGACCTGTGAGCTGGCCTTCCGGGAACCAGTGATATGGGCCCGTCAGGTTCTTGTTCTTGGGGCTCTGAATAGAGGGGAGGTAGAGTTGATTAGCCATGAGAGTAAGGCTGCAAGGCTGGCGAGGCAAGAGAGGCCAGGTCAGCCACTGCATGCAGGCTGAGGTTCTGTGGACGCAGAAAGCATGAGGAACCAGGAAAAAGGTGTCCACAGAGAGGATCAAACGGCAGACGGGGACAACACACGCAGGAGAGAGGGGTTTTGTGCTGTCCTAGTTCCTGGCACTTGTCAGATCCTCTTTCAGTCCCAAATATGACATATGACATTCTCCCCAAGACCAGCAGAATGCTTCCCCAAACTCCCATTTTCTTGATGTAGCTTAAATGCCTCCTGATTCTTACAACCAAGGTTGGCCACACACTGCATGATCTATCTGCATGCCCCACCTCCGTGGTCTTCTCCAAGGGAAAGGAAACTGGAGGGAGGCCAGGCTCCAACTCGCCCGAGGCAGCACGGCCTTGTTTATAACCCGCTGGAGCTGAGCGCAGCAGTGACCTGGCCACTCACTCATCTTTATGAGAACATCCCCCACGTGGGAGCCTTCCCTTTTCATCAGGATGTTTTTCTTGATGTCCAGCCGAAACATTCCCATTTTTATTTCTTCCTATTAGTCTAAGCTCCAGCCCTCGATGTTACTGGCGGATATAAACCCTGTCTCCCTAAAGCTCTCCCTCCAAGTTCCGATATCTGACTGCTTACGCGTGGACAGCCCTCTGCGGCTGCTCTCCTCCCAAACAACTCCCCAGCAGCCCCTGTTGTTTTTTCAGCCTTGCTCCTGCATTTCCCCCAGAGATGAGGTCTGATGGAGTTCAGGGACAGATGAGAGGACAGATTAAACACAAAGGGCACAGGAGGTCGAGAAGGCAGGCCAGGAGAAGGGATCATCTTGGGCTTGCAGAGGAATACCATCAATTCAGAAGCTTTGAGCAGATATGGGAACTAGGAAACTGTCCCAACAGCCAGAGCCCTGGAGGGACCTCTAGAGAGGGTGCCCTACTCTAAGGGACAGAAGACAAGAGTGACTATATATGATTGGGTAGGAAGACCAAATGCCTTTCTGCGTGGAAATAGGATGCAAAAGGAAGGCAAGTATGGGCCACAGTGGAATCCATTAGAAGACTCGGAGAAGTCTTTGAACGTTCCTTTTGGTGTCAGGCAAGAGAGAACTGGTCTGCTGGTAGGCAAGCTGTGAGTCACCTTGACATAGACAGAAACCTGAATGAAAAAGGTGACCCAGAGCAGCTGTCAGTGAGAAGGGGCAAAGGGGGAAATGATTTGGAGGGCACTCAGGGCTCTTCAGTTTTCTATGAAAGAAGATCTGTGCCATCTTTTTTTTTTTTTCCCCCTGTTCTTGACTATTTTACTGCTAGAGTAATTCCCTGGGGGAAATAAAGTTTGGTGGAATATGTCATGGAGTCACTGTTGCTTTTTCAAGGCATGAGAGAAAGAACAAGATTGAGAGAAGGAGATGAATTTTGGTCCTGATAGTATCCTGTAGCTCAGAGTCAGAAAATAAATGATACAGATAACAATACTCTCCTCTCCCATGGCTGGTATCACCCAAACTGGCCAGCTTTCTTTTCACTGAGCCACGGTGAATACAGATCTCCAGGCAGTCATTAGCACTCTAATGAGCCACATTGACCATCTTGGGCAGTTTTCTCTTTTTGATACAATCTTCCATGGCCTTAGAATTTTGGCATTAAAATGGCAAAGGGAATGGTGAGCGCTGCTCTAGCTGTAGTAAAAGGAAGCAGAACTGGCTTCTCCTACAGAATATAGGGGAAAGAACCCAGCTCTGCAGACTTGGATTCAAATCTTGGCTTCATATAACAAGTCTTGTGCTCTTGGATAAATGTTTAGGCTTTTTGAGTCTCAATTTCCCCAACTATAAAATGAGTTTTAAAATATAGACTATGCCGGATTGCTGTGAGGAATTAAAGATGGTACATGTTACTGCTTTTCATAGTGCCTAGAAAATAATAGGTGCTCAATAAAAGGTAGCTTGGTATTGGGAAAATTTTAAACTCTTTGAAGTCTATCCACTCAATATGTTTGGGGCTGAATCGATTCAAACAAAACTGACTTGGCGTTTAGCACATTGACTTGTCTATTTCCAAGGTCTATGAAACTAACCAGGGCAAAAACATTCCTGCTTGTATTATTATCTGGAATCAAATGACGGTCCTTGTCTGGCTTTCTAAACAACCCATTTTGTGTAGAAATGTACAATTTTCCTGTACAATTTTTGAATTCTGTGAATGGTATGTGCTGAAAACTGACCAATTTTTATGTTGGAGAAGGCAATATAAAGACTATGAGAGTTGCTCTTGATGAATCATTAAACTGTCCCGTGAACTTTCCTTACCAGAGATGATCAGTTGCACAAGCTGGTTAAGAACAAAAACGGGAATGATCATTCCTAGCTTTTGTTTAAAATGAAAAGTCAATGACTTTTCCTCTAGGAGCCCCACCACCAAGGGTCTTGTCAGCCTGGATGCAGGGTCCAAATCCCGGCAAGCACCACTGGCTCAACTTGACAGTCTCAGACCTCTCATCAAAGCTGTGGTTTTGCTGGGGGAACCGGACTGTTTTCTGCTGGCCCAAAGTGTTTGTAAAACAAGCTGTTTGTCATCTTAATTTGTAAAAGCACGGAATTTGAAGTTCTTGCCAAAAAAAATTAGCAACCTTATTCATTGCGTGTAGCTTGCATAACAGATGGCGGTCTGGGAGGTTGATATTCTCCAAAACTTGGTGACTTCACGGCTTGATGTCCTGAACGAAGTTGTTTTCTCTCAGATAGCATTTCAGGAATGGAGACTTTTGATCAGGAGGAAGACCTGAGCTGAACTTGGACTTGGGACCTAACTTTTCTGAGTTCTGAAATTTTCTTCCAAAGAAAACTTTATATATATATATGTATTTGTTGGCTTCTGCACATCTGCACCTCTTGCTTTTCTTCACAGGGAGTGAGAGCCAGACTATAACAAGAGAAGCTGTTATCTGAAAGTCTCTGCAGAGTAAGGAACAGCCAGCCCTTACAGGATTGCCCTAGTGCCTCCCAGAAAAGGCATAAGCTTTGCATAAGCATTCGGTCTGTGGGGTGCTGGTCTGAACTGACCTTGCTCTTTAAAGAAACAAAGACGATTCTTTCTCAGAGAAGACGGTTTTGTTTAAAAGCAGCTATTCATGGTATAGTCATTGTGTGAATGTGGCTTTGAGTGTCACTCCCAGGAGAGTAGGATAAAGAATGTTAAAGCTGGGAAGGGCCTTCAAGATACTGGGGTTCACCTCCCTCATTTTACAGATGGAGAATCTAAGACCTCAGATTAAAAGTCATGTCCTAAGCAAAACACGAGTCAGTGGCAAAGCTTTCATTAAATCTTATATTTTCTTCTCCCAAGTGAGGATGGGCTACCTCTTATCCCTACTCCTGCCCCCAGCCACCTCAACATGCATGTTTTGTAGCAAAGATCAGCCTGAAATAGCACCAGCCTAGTCTCCTAGCTCTCAGTCTGGAACATTCCTACCACTCCAAGTTATCATTAGCCAGAGTAGAAGAGCACAGTATGAAATGACTCCCACGTGAGAAGGAGGCACCTCTTCTGATGAGCTGGCGCCCCAGTCTCCCAAGTGCACATCACCCCAATTCCCCCAAGTACCTTCTGTCTTCTCACTTCAAGAGCACATTCTTCTGAGGATGTCACAGAAAGGCACATTGACTTATCCCTGTCATGGCCTCGAATCCAGTCTGTCTCCGTGGTATATTCTCATCTCTCAGGTAGGGCATCAGTGAGCTCTGATCCAGAGGGCATTGGCCTGGGAATATTGTGATCCACCATTCTCTTCCTCCAAGAACCCCTTTAGATGCTCTTTCTGGGACTCAGTGTCTTTGTTTATAAGGCATAGAATTCATCCAGCGTTTTCTAAAGTGTATTTGGAGAAATTCAGGTTGCACAGGAGCATAAAAAGTTTGCTTAAAAAAATAAAAGTCTCCCCAGGATGTATTAAATCAGTGTTATTTATTTAAAATAAGTACGTTAAAATATCTTTGATTTTGTTTCAATAAACATTACTTAAATAAGTATTCTTTTTATAAATTTGGCCAATTTTGGACTAAAAATTAAATATGTTATTTCATTGCAGGACTTAGCAGAGCCTTCGATATGAAAATAAGTGCCTTAGAAAATTGGCAAGCAGGGGTGAAATATACACTATTTCGCAAATGTGTGGTCTTGTTTAATCAAGCACCCTGCCTCAACTTGACAAATATAGGACAGATTATCTCTCAAACCACGTGGAGTTCGAGCACTGTTTTTCTGCTATGGAGTCTTCCTTGATATATCTAGTAGCTTTATTTTCTAAAATAATAGATGGACCCACTTCCAGGTTTTTCTCTCTCATTATCAGTGTGATTCTGTTTGCGTTTTCTCAGCTTATGTTTTTTCAGATGCCAAAAATTATGTAATTAGCTGTGAGGTCTCAGGCCATAATTTGGGAAACATTTCCCACTTAAATTAAAGGCTCTGCACGCCCACCCAATCCGTAATTGTGTGGATCTTTCAAAACTCTCCGTTGGCTTCATTTAATTGTCAAACATTAATTTAGTGGGGGGAAATCTTCAAAGAAGGGATAGAGGGATAGAGGAAGCGTGGCTGGTAGGACAAAATATTAATAGGTTGGTTAAAAGCAAAACAGTAGTTCTTCCCAGCTAAGCTTGCAGCCTTTGGTCGGGTGGAAAGGAAACCATCGGTTATTCCGGGATTATATAGGTTTCATTGATTTAAAATGACCTAATTTAAAAAGCAGCCAGAGGGAGATTTACTTTGTCTTTATTTTTTGCCTGAGGAGACAGAAGGAAAAACAGGGTTTTGTTTTTTAAAATCTGAAAATGCCCTTTTCCATGACCGTTTCCAAATGTGTTCGTTAAAGAAGGCAATGCTATACGACAAAGACCAGAATTAAAACGGAAAAATCCCATTTTGCCAGCAGTGTTGCTCGTATAGACATTTAGCTCGGCAAACTCCAGCCCCCGTCCCCAGCGCAGGGCAGGACTTGACACCTTCGTGGGCATCTGAGTTGAGGCTGGAGATGTGTGGAGTTGCCATGGTGATGGTTGTCAACAAAGGTTACCCCTGGTGGAACCTCTTTGGCCCCATGACCCACACACAGAGTTGGAATAATAGACTCTGTAAGTGGCTTCTGCTCTGCAAATAGAGACAGGGCTGGAAATCAATTATTAATGAGCTGGGTGACATTGACATTCATCCACATTTAATAAGCACAGCGCAGCAACCGGAGGAGAACTGGGTTTTGCCCGGCAAAGTCCCACGGGTTGGTGGGGAATTCAGAGATAAAGAAAAAGCTAGGGACAGAAATGCAAAGAGAAAGAGATGATATCCATAGCCACTAAACAGATTTTAATTATTTAGATTTCTTTGCTTGACATTCCTTTTGATACCAGTTTTTATCCTACATGAACTCAAAGGATCTGACAGGCTGATCCTACAGAGCGTCTCCTCTGTGCTGCGTCCCGCATGCCAACCAGAGAGACAAATCGAAGATGGTAGGCTTGTCCACAGTCGGGGCGAGGTGGGGGGAGGGTGGACGCGGTTTGCAGTGTTCTGATAGACTAATAGTCAGCACCTTCATTCGCGATTCTAAAGCCCTTTGGTTCATTTCTGGACTTCCTTGCAGGAAAGTACAATGCTAATGTAACATTTAAAAAAAAAAAAAAAGTTGAAATATGTGTCCTTATTGCCTGTGCTCTCCACGCAGAATAAGCAGGACTTTGGTTTCTAAGGCTTTCTGGAGGAATTACTCTGGTTTGTCTTTTTAATTTCCTTCCAAGGCAGCCTGTGATTTCTTTATAACTGAAATAGTGCAAAGAAAAGTTGCATTTGCACTGAACTGGAGGCTGACTGAAGCTACACGTGCAATCTTTCTGAGAAGAGGAGGTCTTGTTTTATTTGAAAATATGCCTGTGCTCTAAAGTGGGAGTGAAGGGCAGAGACACAGATAATTTTCTAGAACCACTTCACAGATTGGTAAACTAGGACCCAGAGGAATGAGCTGACTTGTGAAATTTGCTCAACTGACATTTGAATTAAAAATGCCAGCCAGTCAGCCTCCCTTTGGCCCAGAGTTTGTCAAGGGCCAGGCCTGGCATCTCACCCTTTGATATTCTCGTGGTTTTTCTGGAGTCTGTCACTTCCAGGGATAGGAGGGAGGACGGGACCGTCCTCTACCTCTGTGCTCCAGACCCATCCCAGCTTCTAAGACTGTTCTTTCCACAGACTTGTCACTTCTAGATGTTCATTGCTCATGGCCCCCAGTATGGCAGAGAGGGGACATTTCTCCGGGAGATGTGTCTGCTGGCCGGGCCTGTCTGCAGCGAGTTACCGGTGTCAGTGGAGCCCAGCCCACCTCCCGGCATTCTGACAAAGAAGGCCAAGGTGCTCAGCAGAGACTGGAGTCAATTAAAGGCTATGACTTGGGAAAAGCCCTCCTTGCCTCTCCCTTTTTAATCTGGACCCTTTACCTTTTGATATTCTAGATGCTTTTCTTTTGCCCTCTGTCAGCGCAGAATTTTTGAAGGTGACTGATGTCTCAGGCCAATAATTACATGTGGCAAAAGTTCTTAAGCTACAGGTTTAGATGCCTCTAATTTCAAGGCGAGAGCTTGAGGTTCACAGTCCCTTCCTGTCGGGCAGGGTTGAGGCACTGGGCAGAGGGGGCTGGGAGGCCATCAGCATGCTACTGAGAGCAGCCCAGGGCCTGCCTCTTGATATCTGAGTCAGATGGTAGGGGGCTTCCCTCCTTCCACCATTGCCCACATCCCTGTGTTTAGTTCCGTGGGAGGCAAGATGTTTGGATTCATTGCTACCAAAATCTTTAAGTTTCAATTTTTATATTTCACAGTCTGTCAATTTATGACTTCAGCTCCTTAGACAGAGGCTGATAAATTTGGGTTCTATAAGACCTTACCCCAGGCCCTATATCAAGTCAGCTCAGTGGATCCACAAATACTCCTTGGGCACATACTATGCTTTGGGCACAGTGCTAGGGCACAGCGATGGACTAGAGACAGGGTCCCTATCCCCATGGACATGCGGTGTAACTGGGAAGACCAGCCATATACATGTGAGAAGCGCCAGGAGGGGTGGGTGGGTCGGGGGGCCTTGGGAGCAAGGGCGAGGGTCATCTGACTTAGACCAGGGGCTCAGGGAAGACTTCATAGAGGAGGAACTGCTGTCTAACCTGAGATGGAAGGGTGAATTTGAGTTTGTCAGGTGACAAGGAAAGGAGAGAGCTAGATCAGAGAGAGGCAGCTGGACTATGAAAGAAGCTGGAAGAGGTGAACTGGTCTTTCTCCTGAAAGTAAGGGGAGCTGGGCTTCCCTGGTGGCGCAGTGGTTGAGAGTCCGCCTGTCAATGCAGGGGATGCAGGTTTGTGGCCCGGTCTGGGAGGATCCCACATGCCGCGGAGCGGCTGGGCCCGTGAGCCATGGCCGCTGGGCCTGCGCGTCCGGAGCCTGTGCTCCGCAGCGGGAGAGGCCGTAGCGGTGAGAGGCCCGTGTACCACAAAAGAAAAAAAAAAAAAAAAATTAAGGGGAGCTTCGGAAGGGTCTTACACAAGGGAGGGGCTTAATCTCTTTCTGTTTTAGTAAATTCACTCTGGCTGCACTGGGGACAATGATTTGGAATTTGGCACTTAAAACTATTGTTTTGTTCAATCGTAAGAAATGGAAACGGGTCCCTGTGGGCTGGGGGAGAGGATCTCATCCCCTTTCCCAGATCACGGGGCAGGGAGAGGGCCTCGATGGCCCCATTCATGTGCCTGAGCCTCACATCTATTTCAGCCCCTCCCTCCCACTGCCATTTGCTGCCGGTGGCTCACCCAGTCACCAGACTCTCAGTTTCCCAAAATGCTTGTGTCCCAGGTGTTAATCTTTTGCTCCAGAGTCACCCCTCAACTGTGGCTTAGGATAGACTTCCACTTTCTCCTCCCCCTGCTCCCAGCCTTTCTTTCTAAAAATAATATCCCTGGGCCTGCACACGCTCACACACGCTTTTGGCCGTCATTGAATTTGGAAGGCGGTCGTGTAGTAGAATTCTGGAAGGTTGGCTTAAGGTACCCATTTATTTTTGAAAGGTAGTTTCCTGCTTTCCAATATTCCAGGGGATATTTCCCCTGTCATTTAGAAGGGGGGCCTGGTGAAATAACAAGTCAGGCGTGAAGGGGGAACGTGTGTCAGCTCCACTCGGAAGCTTGGGTAGGAAATGAAGCTCTGAGCCACTGAAATAACCTGGGGAAGTCACACACGGTGAAATACCACATTCTGGATGCACCAGGGCTGAGTTATGGCCACACATGCCCCAGCCTGTTTCAGATGCAAGACTCCAGTCACTGGATGCTTTAGGGACCCCTCAGCTCTCCACCTTTATGTCGTCCACTGACTGTGACGCTTAACTGCTCTCTCTTCAGAGGCATGGGAACTCCAGTGTTCTGTTGGGTCCTGAAATGACTGGAGAACCTTGTGTCACTGCTTGGTGCTAAATTCAGATTCTACCCTGACTTCAAGAGTACGAGTCAGAATTCGAATGAGACTGAAAATAATACTTCCTGTTGTTTACTGAGCTATTACTTTGTGCCAGGCTCTGCGATAGGTTCTTTAGCCCATGTTCTCAGCAAATCCTTCCATCCAAGGCAGTGAGGAGTTCCTCTTGTCCTTTTACAACAGAAGAAACTGGGCTTGAAGAGATGAAGTAACTTGCCCAAGACACCTGGCCAGTAAGCCACAGAGCTGGGGTTCAAACCCGACACCTCTGATTGTAAAGGCCACATTCTTAACCGCCTTATCGTGCCATCACTCACCCACTGGGTGACCTGCCCCTCTCTGGGCTTCACTTTCTCTGCATCATCAAAATGATACGGAGCCTTTAGTTCATAGGAAATCGTATAAGGAACCACAAAATATAGAAGGGAGAAAATGCAGAGTTGTCCCAGATGAAGGGTGGGTATGTGAGGCTTAGGGGATAAGCAGAGAGAGGCCCCGAAATGTTCAGCGAGTCACCTCCCTCCACGAGGGGAGCTCTTGTCAGCTGTGATCCTGACCTCCACCCACCAGCCCACATGGAAGAAGCTGCCTCTGCGTCTCCAACCTGCTCCCCTCACCCCCAAGTCCTTGTCATGCCACCTCTCATTTTCTGCTCCCTTCTTTGCAGTCTTCTGGGGTTTGGTTCCTTTGCTGCCTCTTGTCTGAGATAACAGTCATACAGAGAGAGTAGCATTGGAATTGGAATGGGATGGGAATATTAACACCCACCATGCAGGGCGGTGGTGAGGGTGAAATGCCGGAATACACATCACGCGCTCAGCCCGACGACTGCACAGGGCACTCGACAACTGGCGGGTCCTGCTGTGACTCATTTGAGCATTGTCGTAAGGACATAGAAGGGAGTTGGAGGTGCGGGAACATTTGAAGAGTCGTGAGTCCTGGTTAGAACCTCCAGTCCTGAGATAACCTCCGCCCGACCCCCACCTCCAGAGTCACAGAAGCACCCAGAACCCTTCTTGGACTCAGCCCTTGTGCCCAGGAGGCCTCAGCCTGGCCACTCCTGCCTGTGACACCCCCACCAGACCTCCCTGTGTCCCTCCCTGTGTCCCCTGATGGATACATCTTTTGCTGACCAAGAAAATACCCCTGTCAGGTGAGAAAACGCACTTTGGGAAAACAGGTCTTACACTGAGCTGCTCCTGGCCGTGACTCAGTCTTTGCAATTTAGCCTGTCCTGTCCCCTGGGAAGACATTTTCCGACTCATGCCCCAGGTTTCTGGGGACAAAGGGTCTTCGCCAGTGAAGAAGGGTTTAAAGCGGCTTGGGGGGAGAAGGGGTCTTTTCTGCTCCATTGTGAGCCCCGTGAGTGCAGGGACCCTGTCTTTCCCGGCTGCTGCCGTAGTCCCAGCGTTGAGTCAGGTTCCTACAAGGGGTTCATTAAAATGTTTTGGAATAAAGGGAAAGGCGCAGTGATTAAGTGAGAGAACCACACCAGTGAGGAAGGAGCCCCACACCACCATTATGTCCTTGAGGTGGAAGTGCAGCTTGAGATGGCCGTGCTGTCAGGCTGGGTTTGTTCCCAACTTCATCACTTAACACCCGTGTGACCCCGAGCAATGGTCTTGACCTGTTAGGTCCTTGATGTTCTCATCTCTCAAACTAGGATGAAAAAAGTACTTAAAAGGGACTTGGGGGAATTTGATGAGTTAATGTATAGAAACAGCTTTGGAAACCATACTTTGCGCCTGGTCTGTGCTAAGTATCGTCGTTGTGATTACGCACTTGAGATATTGGAAAGGTTTGTTTGCTTTCTGTTGGAGGGCAGGGATGTGTCTTACAGAGTGTTGTGCCCCAGCCCTAGCTCACGCCGAGCACATAATAGGAGCCCCTGTTGCTGGTGATGTTTGTGATGATAAAGAGAAAGTAATCATACTGTGTTGGTCCTTAGGTCAGAGGGAGAGGCCTGTGCAGCCCGAGGGGCCCCGATCAAAGCATTGAAAAGGTGTGCAGCTTAACCCCGGTCACCCTGTGTGTTAATGTCATAGGGTGTGTGACATTAACACACCCTATGTGTTAATGTCAATCCCTGTGGTCTTTCCATGCATGTGAGGGCGTTTCCAAGTCACAGTTACTTTTAATGGTCCTCACTATCTTTACACCACAGAAGAGATCTGGAACACCAATGGAGGAGGTGATGCGGCTCAAGCAGAGATCTTGTACGGCCCTGGAGTCTTGGTATGAAGCAGCCCTGGATATGGAATATCAGCCTGGAAAGGCTAAAACCTGGAGGACAGTCTCCCTGGGTTCTATTTCCCAGCCTTTTTACTACCATGATTAATGACTCTGAAATTTACAAGCCTCTTATTCCAACAAGTGAGAGGAGCCCCCCAGGTTCGCTTTGTGCCTTAAAACTCTTCCAATATGTTGAATCTGGAAGAAGAGACATCCTGTTGCTGCCAGTGGTGGCCCAGGGAAAGCCTAGCTTTCTAAGAATGGCAGCCGGGCAGGGGAAGCAGTTTTTATCACTGAGCTGGGGGCCTGAGCCTGACTGAGGGTTCCCATCAGCAGGTTGAAATCAGGGGGAGAGTTACCTCTTCTCCTGACTGGATCACGAATACGGTGATTTCTGCGTGCAGTTATACGCCAAGCCGCCCTTTATCATCTTTTTAAAGGGAACCGAGAATCTCTGGGGACCTCTCTGTGCTCTGACATTCTGCTAGCAGAAAGTCAAGAGTCATTACTATGAAAAATGGCAGCAAGGACGCAAAAGCGCATCGGGGCAGACAGTGGGCTGAGCAAACACACTTCTGTTCAAGAGGCAAGGGAGGAGTGGCTTGTCATGTGGAAGGATTGGCTTCCTTTCTGGAGGAGCTACTCCCAATGACTGCTTTCCAAGATGGGAAACTTCGTGCTTGCTTTGGCCGGGGTTGCTGCTTGCGACTCGACGGTTGCATCAATTCATTCCAAATGGTGTTGGTAAGCGATGGGAGTCTTGCCTTCTGGAGAATTACTACTCCTTAAAGACATCCTCTCCAGTAAGCCCAGCCCAAGGAGTAGCAAGCCAAGGCCCCCAGGGTGGATTATTCACTTAATAATCAGGTCTTTCCTCTTGGTTCCTTCCATGGCTCCCCTCCCCTCAGCCTGTGCCTCTCTATCGAGGCAAAAATCTAATCAAAGGAATGCAGGGGCAAAGGGACTTGAAAAAAATCAGAAGAGGGATCAATGCAGAAATGCAACATAATGAGGTTCCCTGAGCCAACTTCAAAAGGTCAGTTGGGCTCTGGAGCCCCACGTGATGACCTCACGATCAAACAATTCTTTCGTAGTCCTGTTAGAATCCAAATTGTGCTCATGTGTGAACCGGAAAGGTGTTCTGGTGGGAGCAAAGCCCACCCCCACCTTCAGCTGCTGCCTGCTGTAGTTGGGTGTCATAACTCTTAACACTTGGATTTGATTTTCCAGGGAAGGCAAGCCAAGTTCCCGTGCATGGGTGCTGCAATGCCATCCATCCCTTCTGTCTGATTTCCCTGCTCTTACAGCCCTAGGCTCATGTAGGGAGACAGTGTGGCTTTTGATGCCAGTAATCTTGGAGATCTTTGCTCCTCAGCTGAAAACTGGGCTCTTCAAAGGAGGTGATTTTAGCCTCCAGTGACTGCAGGAGGATGAGCCAAGGGAGAGGTGGGACTGTTATTATTGTAGTTATTTCAGGAAGTGGCCATGCTGTTCTCCAGGCCCAGACACCAGGGACCGATTAAGATGGAGAAGACACACATCACATACTTTGGCTACACCCAGGACTACCCGCCAACTACAGCCCAGAGCCAAATCCAGCCCCCCACCTACTTTTGTTTTATTGGCTCTTAGCCACACCCATGCATTTACTTAGTGTCTATGGCCTCCTTCAATGCCACAATTGCAGAACTGAGTGGTTGTGACAGAGACCATAAGATCTGCAGACTCTGAAATATTTATTGCGTGACCCTTTACTCTCTATCCAATCCTTGATCCACACAATGGTTCTCACAAACCCGTAAATCCCTTATGTCCCAGAGTAAGTTATCCTGGGTTTGGGATCCAGTGAAATGGCAGAGGCAGCTCTGTGCTCCAAGTGCAAGACGGCCACACCCACACTCATCCCTTGAGTCATTCATTCAAGGACCGCCTGCCCTGAGATATTATCATCGATGTCATCATATTCATACATAGTCCCTTCCCCTGAGGAACTCCCAGGCTATAGGCCACAACTACTGTGGAGAAAAGGATGCTTCTGGAAAATCATTGACTGTTTAAGCAAGACAAATCCTTTGTTCTCATCTAGTCCAATGATCTAATTTTACAGATGAGGAAACTGAGGCTCAGTGAAGGGAAAGGTCTTCTTCCAGATCACATGATGGGTTAATAGCACAGTTGGAACCAGAGCCTAGGTCTTCCAAGTCGGGGAACTTAGATCCCTATAGATGGCCAGATTAATTCTGCCGGGTCCTCTGAATTTGGTCAGTAACAACCAGTGCGCTTGGCACCATTTTGGGGAGCAAAAGTTGACTGTGTGACTCAGCGGTTTCTCCCCCTGAAGAACGCGTCCCTGGTTCCTTCTCAAGCACGGCTGATTGCGGTGGTTATTCACACAAATTGCACCTGTCGGTCCTCTGCACAATGCCAGACCAGGGGTAACGTGTGCTTGTGAAAGGAACCCGTCTTTTTCAGGGTGATTATAAATTAGATATGAATGTAGGTTTAGGATCCTGGCAGATACTCTCCCAGGGAATTCTTTATCTTATATGTATTTGTAGAGTAACCTTTGCAAAGGTTAGGCTACTCTTGGAACTGAAATACAACTTTGAAGTTTAAAAATTCCAGGATATTTTGGGAATATAATAATCGCAATTCTCTTTCCTCTACGACTTTCTCTACACCCCCCACTGAGTTACTGTTGAAGGAGCCGAAACATGAACTGTACTCCCAAGGACCTTCCAGGGGCTCATTGGAGAATTGACTTACCTTCATAGCAATATGTGAGGATGTCTTGGGGTCAGAACGTGGGTCACCTAGAGTTTCCTCCACGTTTCAAGAATTAAATGTTTGTGACTGATGTGGTTTGGCAGATAGGGAGCAAAAAAGCGAAAGAATCCAGAGGTAGAGTTGAAGGGTGACGTGTATTGATAGCAAACAAGACAAGATCACAGTGACTCTGGCCTGGGATCTCCCACCCCCAGGAGCTCAACGCATAGAAACAAAGTCACGTCAGCATCAAAGATCAGCTCTGGCTTCTGCTTCATCCAACTCCCTGACTAGCTGTGCAACCTTGGACTTTGCCTCTCTGAGATTTACTTTCCTCATCTTTTTACTTAAGGCAGTGGCTCTCAGCTGGGAGCAATCTCACCCCCACACTCCAGGGGAAATTTGGCAGGGTCTGGAGACATTTTTGGTTGTCGGGCTAGGGTGCAACGGGCATCTATGTGAGTAGAGGCCAGGGATGCTGCTAAACACCTTACGGTTTACAGGATAGTGCCCCGCCCCACCCACCCCCCAACAAAGACTTATCATACAGAGAAGGACTGGCCCAGAAAGTCACAAGTGCTGACACTGAGAAACCTTGACTTACAGGAAGGGACTAGACCTTGCTCATCACGTACCTGTACCAGACAGTACCATATCTAACACATAATGGACATTTGTTGTTGTTAGTTATCTGCTTTTTCTTTTTTTTAAAAATTGTACTGGAGTGTAGTTGATTTACAATGTTGGGTTAGTTTCAGGCGTACAGCAAAGTGATTCAGTTATACATGTACATATATTCATTCTTTTTCTGATTTTTTTCTCATATTGGTTATTACAGAATACTGAGTAGAGTTCCCTGTGCTATACAGTAGGTCCTTGTTGGTTATCTATTTTATATATAGTAGTGTGTTTGTGTCCATCCCAAGCTCCTGATTTATTCCTCCCCTCCACCTTTCCCCTTTGGTAGCCGTAAGAGTGTTTTTGATTTCTGTGAGTCTGTTTTTGTTTTGTAAATAAGTTCATTTGTATCATTTTTTTAAATTAGATTCCACATATGAGTAATATCACGATATTCGTCTTTGACTGACTTCACTTACTATGATCATCTCTAGGTCCATCCATGTTGCTGCAAATGGCATTATTTCATTGTATTTATGGCTAATATTCCATCGTATATATGTACCACATCTTCTTTATCCATTCCTCGGTCGTTAGACATTTAGGGTGCTTCCCTGTCCTGGCTATTGTAAATAGTGCTGCCGTGAACATTGGGGTGCCTGTATCTTTTCGAATTATGGTTTTCTCCAGATATATGCCCAGGAGTGGGATTGCTGGGTCATATGCTAGTTCTGTTTTTAGTTTTTAAGGAACCTCCATACTGTTCTCAATAGTGGTGGTACCAATTTACATTCCCCCCAACGGTGTAGGAAGGTTCCCTTTTCTCTACACCCTCTCCAGCATTTAGTGTTTGTAGGGGACACTTCAGAAATATCTGTTGAACAAATAAACATGTGAAAATATACAAATGTATGAATGATTGACTACTATGCTTGCCTTATAAAGGTGCTAAAAATGTTTACCAAATATCGTATTTGTGCAAAGTTCCTGGCACACTGCCCAGCACATAGTAGGCATTCAGTAAATGGTAGCTCATGATGATGCTGATAACATTTACCTGAATTTGCTTCATACTCATTTCAAATAAGAATTCACTTGTTTTCATCCTTTGCCAGGATAATAGGCAGTCTGTGCAGGCAGAAAGCCCAGTGAGGCTTTTACAAATATTGGTTTACAAAAAATCTTTTTCATCTTGTGTTTTCCAGATAGGTAAGCCAAGGGCCACTTGGTTGTTCCTTCATTTCCGCTCCCTCTGACAGACTTTTCCTAGGCTGGGTTTTGTTTCTCTAAAATTATTGTTTCATTGCTTTGTTGTTCTGAAGGAACCTGTTGGTTAATATTAATGCATTTTTATCTTGGGCCATTTCCTTCCTTTTCTCTTTTCCAATCTGCCACCATATTTTGCTTCATCCTTTTGCAGAGCCCTTTCATATATATATCACATCCAAGCCTCAGAGTAAGACTGGAGGGGTATCATCATCTCCATTGGACAGATGGGGAAACTGAGGCTCAGGAAATGAAATGATTGCTAATCAGTAGCTTCTGGTTCCCCCTTACTACTCCTCTCCTAGGATTTGCAAGAGATTTAGGGACTGAGGTCAGAGAAGGGGTGGTGACTTGCCCAAACACACACAGCAAGTGGTGTCCAGGCAGGTCTCCTAATGCTCCCATCTTATCCTTGTCAGCTCTGATTTCCCCCACCTGCTCCTGAAGATTGGTTTGCAATTGGATCTCTCATTCATTCATTTATTCAGGGAGGAGTCATTCAGTGCCTCTGGGCTCTGTCCCGATGTGAAGGGAAAACTGGGCTTGGTTTTGTTCTGCCACTTATCACTAGAAAGCATTTGCTTGAGTTATTTAACTGGTGTGAACTTCGGGCTCTCTTATCAGGAGTAGAGATGACAACCCTTGACCTATGTCACAGGGTTGTCATGACAGCCAGTAATGATCAAGGCAATAGAAGGGGTTTGCAAACTGCGTTCTAATGAGGATTTCTCTACTCTCTCTTCCCTTCCTCCCACTCCTGCCTCCAAGTCTAGAACTGGCCAATATTAACACTTCTGTTACACTGGCACATGACTGCATGAAGAAAAAGAATGATAATTGCGATGGCTAATATTTATTGAGCCCTTATTACTGTCAGCTACTCCACTAAGTACTTATGATCTCATTTAATCCTCTCAACACTTCTATATTTTCAGTATCTCCATCTCACAGATGAGGCAGTTGAAGCCCGAGGTTGCACAGCTAACCATAGGCCAGGCCAGGATTGAATTTAAGTTCCATTGGATTAAAAAGCCCATAGTCTTCATTTACTTACTTACTCATTTATTGAGAAGCCCCTAGTTCCAGGCACTGCCCTTGGCACTGCCCTTGGCACTGAGCGGCCCTGCAGATGCTTCCTGAACCCCCAGCCCCACCCAGTCAAAACCAGGGTGGCAAGGCATCTCCTCCCACACGAGGTGTGGGGACATGTGCACTCCTGATGGCCAGCAGTCCCATCAGCTGTATCAGCTGGCGTCTCTGGGAAGCGGATGACATTAGCGCTTCCAGCTGGGAATAGCTGATCAGCACAGAGGGAGGGCCCAGGAGCCTCAGAGGAGCCACATGAGGAAGTCCAGCCTGCCAGTAGTACAAGCACAGCGATTGTCTGCAGAACGCCCCTGAAGATCCTGGTCCTGGGACCAGTCCCCTCGCGCCTCCTGAGCCACTGGCTGTCAGAGCGTACTGTTTGGGACTTTCACCCCTCCTGGCTCATCTTCAGGGGTTTCTTCAGGACAGGGTTACTTCATGGCCTGAAGACCACACGGATTGAAATCTCTGTAAAAACCTGTTGGGGCTTTCATAGTGCAAACACAACTGTTGCCTGTGGACAAATATTGACTTTTGGTGCTAACTCTCTCACGGATGGCCACCCTTGGGAGAGGCCCATCACAGGCCACCAAGCAGGTCAAAGGGGACCAGAGTCAAGGGTAGATGCTTCTTGGATCTCAGATGACCCTCTCCCATATGGACCCCAGCTGTCTCAGCACACAGGCAGCTTGGAGTTTTGATGCTGGTGGGAGCAGAACAGCAAGACTCCACCATGACCCCTGTGTTAGTTTGCTAGAGCTGCTGTGACAAAGGGCCACCGACTTGGTGGTTTAAGACAACAGATTTATTCTCTCAAGTTTCCGGAGTCCAGAAGTCCAAAATCAAGGTGTCGGCAGGGCTGCACTCTCTTTGGAGGCTCTTCCTAGTTTCTGATGGTTGCTGGTAATCCTCGGTGTTCCTTGACTTACAGATACCTCACTCTAATCTCTGCCTCCATTGTCACATGCTCTTCTCCTTGTGTGTATTCCCGGTGTCTCTGTGTCCAAAGTTCCCTGTTCTTCGAAGGACACCAGTCATTGGATTAAGGCCCACCCTCATCCACTCTAACCTCATCTTAATTTTTTTTTTTTTGCGGTACGTGGGCTTCTCACTGTTGTGGCCTCTCCCGTTGCGGAGCACAGGCTCCGGACACGCAGGCTCAGCGGCCATGGCTCACGGGCCCAGCCGCTCCGCGGCATGTGGGATCTTCCCGGACCGGGGCACGAACCCGTGTCCCCTGCATCGGCAGGCGGACTCTCAACCACTGCGCCACCAGGGAAGCCCTAACCTCATCTTAATTTGATGACATCTACAAAGACCCTATTTCCAAACAAAGTCACATTCATAGGTACCAGGGATTAGGACTTAAACATCTCCTTTTAGGGGACACAGTTCAACCCGTACTGCCACTCAGCGGGTTGATTTTCCCTTAAGGAAGGGTATGTACCTCCTCCCCACAGCCTCACCGATTGCCACCATCCAGCCTCCACGTTGCCTGAAGGGACCTTCCTAAATCACACATCTGGCCAGATCACTTCCCTGCCATGATGCCCCGTTGCCCCCGGGGAAGTGTCCAATCTCCTGCACAGCTCGGCCTGGCTTTCCTCGATGCCTGCAACCATCGCTTCCCCACCTACATTCTGTGTTTGACTGTCCTTAGTGCTTGCAGTCCTCTGAGCAGGCCTTGGTCTGGCTCTACGTCAGGCTGTGTGCTTACATACGTTGCCCCGCTAGTCAGAACGGTCTGCCCTCTTCCTGTGGTCACTCCCACTTCTTACCCCTCACCTCTCAACCTGGAAGTCATCTCCTCTGTGGGGTCTTTGCTGACCCTCCCAGACACTGTATCAGGTGCCTCCCGGGCTCCCTCCCCACCCGTCCCCATTTGCTCACACATCACACTGTATTGCAATCGTCTCTTTACCCAGCTATGCCTCCGATTTAGCCGCCAGACTTTAAGATCAGGGTCTGTGTCTTACTCTCCATTGAACCCCCAGTCCTAGCTCATGGCCAGCAGAAATAAATGCTTCCTGAATTGAATAACCAATTGAAGGAATGAAGAAGAAAGAAAGCAGAAAGCAAAAATAATCATAGTACCCAGCCACATTCCTAATTTTGTGGAGATTAAAGGAGACTTTTTTTACCTTTCTGCCAATGACCGCCTGACAACGGGTTTAACCTGTGACAAGTGCTCAGAGAACTGATGTTTCGGAGACCCTTACCATACGAGGGTTTGGTCAGAACTGAAGATAAACCAGGAGGACAGTTCCTAGGGGAGTCTTGATTTGTTGCTGGGAATATCTGGCGTCGGGTCACACTGAAGGTGACCGTAGTGCCTGTGGCCTTGTGTTTTCAGCCCCATCTCCTTTCTCAACAAAGGTGGAAGGCAACAGAAAAAGTGGCTAAGTTGAGCTCATTTCTTCTACTTTGGCACATGTGTGATGTAGCTCTTTTGCATGATTGAACATATCGGTCCGCTAAAGAATAAAAACTGTAATCCCCTCCCCCCTTTTTTTCATTGTGTTTAGCCAAAACAAACTGTGAAAGAATGTAAAATATATCATTTTGTTGGCACCAGTTCACAAGTGAGTCAGCGAGCTCGCTCACATTTACCACTAAAATTGGATTCTAACCGCCCCAAAATTTATGACAACTGCTCCTTCTTGTGGCTTAAATGTTGACATATAATTAATTTAGGATTTCTTCCCGAGGCTTCCTGTCCAGGTTTGTACCTGCCACAGAAATATCCTTGAAAGTTTATCTAACAGCTGGAGCCATGAAAAAACTCTCCTGAAGCTTTATAAAGCGGCTGGGCTGTGCCAACAGGAAGAGCCCAAGGAGAAAGGGGGAGGCTGCCAGTGTGGCCGGCTGCCGGAGGTGCTCCAGGTTGGAGGCATGGAATTTGCAGTTTGGGAGAAACTTTGGGTTCCTTCTGCCACTGCTCCTTCTAGGCCCCTCTGATGTGCTCCCTCTTTGCTCTGCATGCTTCCTTTCATGAAATGCCCAGGCCCTGGTCCAACCCATGAATAACCTAGGCACGAACACCCCGGGCTGGTACTTTCCACACTCTGGATCAAGCTGGTCCTGACACCCGTCTCTCTCTACTGAATATGGGCTAGTGTAGAGGGGAAGGTGACAAGAACGACTGCTAATTAACACCTATTACATGTCAGGCACTGATCTAGGGGCTTTAGCAGCAAGCTCATTTTCTTTTATCTTCTCAACTACCTGGAGAGGTTAGAATTATTATCTTTGCTTTGTAGATGAAAAAACTGAGGCTCAGAGAGGTTAAGTGATTTACCAGAGATCACTCAAACTAAGAAGAGGAAAAAGTGGTAGGCAGTTCACGTGTGCAAAGCTTCTATTAGGCCCTGTCTCAGGGTAACCCTCTGAGGTGGACAGTCTCACCCCTCCCACTCACCCTTGGATGAGAGGCCGAGGGTCGAATGGAGTCACTTGAGCAGGTGCAAGAAAGGTAGACCGTGCCCGAACTTGGACTGCTACTCAGCATGGCTGCACCACAGTCCAGGGCTTGCTCCCCACCATGCTCAGATGCAGGCAGACCTGGGTCTGAGTCCCCACTTCCCCATCACATTCCACATGCCTGGGAGTGAGGTGCCCTTGACCTCACCTTGCTGGTTCCTAACAGCCTTGCTCCCAGAGGGTCTGGCATCACTGGCCACTGACTCGGGAAAGAGAAGCAGTCACTGAACAGAAGATATGCAGCTGCTTCTGGCCTATGAGGTCCTTCTGGAAGCCCAGCACCAATGAAGGGTCCTGGTTTGGGACAGTCTGAAAAGGCACCCCAGGGCCACAGCCAAGAAGCTCACTGGGCGAAGGTAGGAAAGGCCAGGTCCTGGTCCCCCAGTGGCCACCTCTCACCTGTGTGACCGGGGGGCCAGCCCTTTCTCATTCCAACACCTCTTCAAATTGAGCAACTGAATTTCCCGTGTCCCAGTTCCACTTCCTGCTGGTGTTGTGACTTTGGGCAAGTTACTTAACCTCTCTGAGCCTCCGTTTTCTTAACTCTAACAGGAGAAGACTAATGGTGCCCAGTTCATGGGGTAACTGTGGAAGATTAAGTGGGTTGAGGCGTGTGCGTCAGTGGTTCTCAGCAGGGAGTAGGGGCTGAGGTTGCCCTCCCAGGAGGCTTTGGCAATGTCTGGAGACATTTTTGATCGTCGTGAAGCGGAAGGGGAGGCGTGCTACTGGCATCTAGCAGGTGGAGGCCAGGGATGCTGCTAAACATTGTACGAAGCACAGGACAGCCCCCCACAGCAAAGGGTTATCCACCCCAAATGTCAGCAGTGCCAAAGTTGAAAATCACTGCTGTAAAGCATTTCGGACTCTTCCGGGCATGTAGTAAGCATTCGATAAACGTTTGTTATCATCAGTGGATTCACTTCTCCCTTTACTCCACTGAAATCTTTATTGGGCACCCACTATGTGGTAGGCATATATGAAATACTGTGATGAGAAAGGTCTACACAGTCTGTCCTCCTGAAGGCAACTGAGGCTACATCAGACATTAATCAAGTACTGACACAAATGCACGACTCCAGATTGTTCTGAAGCAGGGGCATGAGGGAGAGGCGGGGAGGGCTAAGGGAGAGCTGGGCAGGGAGATTTGACCAGGAACAACAGTCAGGGAAGACCCTCCCCTGAAGAAGTGGCATTTAAGCTGACACCTGAACAGGAGGTAGCCAGGTAAAGGGCGATGGAGAAAGTGCTCCAGGCAGTAGGAACTGCCCTGAAAAAGCCCTGAACGAGGACCCAGCTCTGTGCCCCCTCCTGCAGTACAGATCTGGCACCGCCAGCCAGGACTTTCCTGTGCTCTTGCAGGGGTTTGCGACATTCCATGGGGCCGAAGCCTAAGGAAGTTCTCTGCCGCAAAGTCGAGGCCTCTGGTGTATCCTTGGGTCCCCTGGGGACTGCTGGAGGACTTTGGAGTCCTGCCATATTGGGCTTTGGAAGTGACTCCAAGGGACCCAGGACCAGCTGGTGTCATGCCTCAGGTGTCTACTTTGTCCTGTCCCAGCTCCTTGATCTCTGGCCCCGTTCTTCCCCAAGGCATTTCCTGGCCCTCCATCCCGGATGCCAGGTCTGTCTTGGGAGAGTTAAACATAGCCCCCACCTGCCAGGACCTTGGGATTTAATAGGGAAACTTCCGGCGAGTTCATGTATTATGAAAATGCGTTTTCCCCTCTTTAATCTTCAAAGTGACCAGTGACAAAAGCAGTGCTGGAGTTCCCTCTCAGGGCACCTCCACATCTAAGTTGGAAACATTTGTGATAGCCAGAAGCCTCATAACAGATGGGAGAATGGGTCCCCTTGAGGGGCCTATTGTTAACCCTCTTTCAGTTTCACTCAGAGCCCCTCAGTCCCAGTGCCGGTTACAGGGTTCACTTACATCCCCGAGCAGGAGCTGGAGATGGAAGACCTAGGGCTGCAGCCACTGACCTTGTGCTCTGTGCAGACCTACAGGGGCAGACTTTGACATGGAATTTAAATGTAAATTCAAACTAGAGAGCATGTCTGCTGTTTAGCGCTGTGCAAATGTGACTGGCCTTAGATTCCCTCTGAAATAACCTCTGCTTGTCCCAAACTTCTCATTCTTTGGAGCGAATGTCATTTTTTCTTTGTAAGGTGGTCCACTGGGCAATGAGTTTGCCGAGCAAGCTACACAAGTATGTGTTTGCGGAGATGGATTGTGATTTTGGAGGCATCTTGTTCTGTGAGTGTTTCTTAAAACTACACTGCGTAAAACACATAGTAGGTACTCAGTTTGGATCTATCATTATAGAACATGTACTTGGACTTGAGGACCATGTTTTTGTTGCCCACTCTCACCCACACATCTAGCAGAAGATCAGTGGTACTGTAGATACTCCAAAAGTCTTGTTCTCTAACATTTTGGCCAGTTCTCCTGCTGAGCAAGCAACAGTACCAACATGAAGAGGTATTAATGATATCTTGTGTGGAAACCAGAACGGCAGCTGTGAGGCCAATGGTCTGACCCAGATGTCCCAGGAAGGTGCCATTTTGTTTATATTGTGGTCAAAATTCCTTTCTGACAAAGCAGCTTTCAGTTAAATAGAAATCTCATGGGGCTTCCCTGGTGGCGCAGTGGTTGAGAGTCCGCCTGCCGATGCAGGGGACACGGGTTCGTGCCCTGGTCCGGGAAGATCCCACATGCCGCAGAGCGCCTGGGCCTGTGAGCCATGGCCACTGAGCCTGCGTGTCCGGAGCCTGTGCTCCGCAGTGGGAGAGGGCACAACAGTGAGAGGCCTGCGTACCGCAAAAAAAAACAAAAACAAAAAAGAAATCTCATGGATGAGAAGTCAAGTCCACCAGTGTCAATGGGTTTCATGTCAAGGTTTCCCCAGGCCTTTTAAGGTTACCTATGAAAGGATAAGGGCAGCAAGGCATGATTCCATGTGTGGGGATAGAGAAATGGGAGTAACTCGACAGCAGACATCCTGGCTATCACTGGGGGAAGCTCTAATTTGGAGAAAGTCAAGCCTTGGAGTCATACTTTGCTGGTAAAGGCAGACCCCCCCGCCCCCCGCCGGCTCAGTAATCCTTTTAGCATCTCACTTCTTCAAAGGCAACTTGGACTCCAAATCCCTCCTGCAGCCAGAAGACATGTGAATATCCCATCAGTTGCATAGAGGCAATAGATTGGAATCCTCCAGATAGTTCACTCAATCTCAGAATGATAAATAATCAATCATTGCATTCCTCCTAAATGAAATTAAGATGTTAAGATATATTGCTTGGGGCTTCTGCATGGGATTTTACAGTTGAATTTCCAACAGAAGATATGTTGCTTTGGAATTGCTGGGAAAGGGAGACATTCTGGATCTATGTTAAAGCAAAACCTCTGACAGTGGAGAAGAATGCTTCAGACATGTTAATTTTTTTCATATTTAAAAGTGATTAATCATCCCAAATACCACGAAGCTGGAAGGCCATAATGCAGACTCTTAGAGAGGAAGGAAGATGCATGTGCCATGATACTCTGAAGTGGAGGTTTTTGAAGGAGGCTGTAGGTGAGCTCGTGTTAACAGACAAAAAGCGCTGAGTAAAAATCCATTTTAAAGGACAGAGAGTCTGGACAAAACCCTAGGAATACGTAGAAGTCCACAGACTTACTTTTCAGTTAGCACAGAGCGAAAGGAGAAGGGGGAGGAGGAACAGGAACAGGAAGAAGAAGTTGTCTTGGAAGAAGCCATTCTCTTCCAGTTGGCGTATGTACCCCAACATAGACATTACCTCCTTGGAAAGTCTTTCCAACTCTCTTGGCAGATCAGGTCAGGGCCCCCATTTGTTCCTATACATTGGGGATTTGATGTCCTAGTGTGTGTGATTGCCCCATGACCCCACCACCTCCTAGTTGTGTGACTCTGAGTATGTGTCTTTACCTCTCTGTGCCTCTTTCTGGAGCAGTATAATAAGCTAATTGCAGCAACTTCTTCAGAGTGTGAGGACTGGATGCCACGTGTCAGAAGTGCTGTGCTCAGAGAATGTTGACAGGTCATTCTTCCTCCTTGGTACTTACTACAACTTTAATTAATTAAGCACATGTTCAGTTTAATTATTTGTTGAATGTGATGTCTGACAGGCTCACTAGATGTGTGTTCCATGAAAGTCAGAGCTAGAGTCTATCTTGTTCAGCCGTATGTCTCCAGTACTTAGCGTGGTTCTTGGTAGATGCACTCACAATTGTGAGGGAGAGAGGGAAGGGAAGGAGGGAGGGAGGGAGGGGAGGGAGGAAGGATTCTTGTACTTATCATAAACATGGCTTAAAGACAATACAAAATGCAAACTGAATTTGCCTTTGCATCACAGTTAATAACCTATTTCACTTTCAACTCTATGGACTAAAGTGAGGGAGCTTTTCACCTATACCTTGATTTGCAGGGGGTGTGGATCAGGGCTCAGTGGGCTCAGAGACCCTGAATATGTCTCTGAAAGGCCTGACTTCACTCAGCTGGTTGCTGGCTTGTGTTTACACGTTGCCCTCCCCACCTACCAAAGAAGTCTCCCCCTCCCTCAAGAAGGCTAGTTCCTTTTGTTGAGGAAACTCTGATTTGGTGTTGCTTAGAAAACACAAAAAAGTTTGAAGCAAGTTGAAATTAAAGTACAGTTAGTCAAATGCAAGCTCCATTTAGCCCCTATCTGCCAAAAATAAATAGTTTTTTAGATGATTTTCAGAATCACCGACAGTGCTGACTGTTTATGGCAGTGGGGTTGCCGGCCTTCAGCGGCCATCATTGCCGCCGTGCGACCAGCATTCAGAAATGAAACAAAACCACGTTGAACTTGCTGCATTAGCTGTTGCCACTTTGGAATGCCGATGGGCTTGGTGACCATAACCAACCCAGGCCAGAGTGTGTCACCAGCCAAAAGGACCGACCTCTTCTGCTGTTTGTGCTTTGCCCAACTTGTCACAAGTTTAATTCTTTGCAGCTTCCTTTTCCTGCTGTCTTGGCCTCTCTCTCTCCCTGACAGTGTCTTAAAGAGCATAGCAGCCCGCCCAGCCTCATCCAGCAAGGCCATGGGGGCCCTGGTAAGAGGTCAGCAGATTCAGGCACCTTTCTCTCAGGTCTGATGACAGATTAGGGCTCCAGAAGGGGCGCTTGATTGTCCTTCCCCCTCTACCTTCAGCCTTCGTTAGCTGGTGACTTCTAAAATTCCTTCTGGAACTTGCCCAAGCTGAAGGAGATGCAAAGAGCCTCTTCGTTCGCCACTCCTCTGGAGAAGTGGAGTCTTCCTGCCCCTCTTCCCGTATGAAAGCTTGCTGTGTAGTGTTTGCACCTTGATCATGGTTACTTTGCAACACACCCAGGCCTTCAGCCCTTCCTGAGAAACGAGGTCAATTGTCTCTGTTTCCGGGCAGCTGAATGGAGCACTGGATTGCAGAACCTTGGTGGTGAAGAGGTTAAATTGCTCATCGGCTGGATCTGTGTTTTCCTGCCCACACTTGCTCCTGGCCTCAGGCGGTGCCTGCTGTTTGGGGAGGGGGAAAGGGAGGTCTCGCCTGGACCCAGGTGGCCGACAGGCCAACCTTGTTATTAAGAAACAGGGATCGCAAAACCTTGATCTTCAAAAGAGACCCCTAATTAGTCGCCAGCCCCAAGAGTAAATGGCATTCCACCTCAGTGAGGCAAGGCGGGAAGGGCGCCTTCAAATCCTGGGGACTAATTGCCATTATTGGCTCTATGAAGATCCTGTTGTAAACACTTGTCATCCGAGCCACTTCTGGTCGGCAAACTTGAGATATCAAATGGTTCCGTCATGTTTCAAATCCTCCAGGATGCCTCGTCTGCCCCTTTCTCGAGGAGGGCCATCTCATGCCTGCAACTCCCTCGTGCTCCGATGAGCTTTCTCAAGATCATCCTAAAGCTGAATCCTTGTCCGTAAGGGATTTGAAAACATGCTTTACTTTATTCTCATTAGAATTTGAATGCAATCTCAAAAGTAAACTTTAATTGCAAGCAGAAGAGATTTATCATGAGTCTAATGGGGCATAAGCTTCTGGCCCCTCAAGTACACAGACCTCTTCCCAGGCCCTGAGAGAGGCCTTAACAGTGTGTTCTCGTGGCCATATAGTTTTGTCCAGTTTGAAACCGTCATCTGTCTGCCAATCGTTTTCTAAAAGAGGGCCCACCGAATGGCATAAAACCACGGTGTGCTCTGTAATACTCGGTGTGTTTCTTACCTTTTATATCACGCATTCTGGTTGCTCCTGGGAGATAAGTATTTTCTCCCTGTTCTTAGATGTTTGGCTTCTTGGCCCTGTTTGGCCTTTGTGACGGGAAGGGCAAACTTCTTTAGGTCACACACGGGATACCAGGTTTTGTCTAAGTTTACTCTTGAATTAGGGGAATATTTCAAGACTCTGAGTCTGTCCCCTTCAAGGGCGGCCTGGATAACGCCAAACTCAGTTGGCGAAAGAGGCCAACCTAGAGAGAGGTTTGGGGGCCATGGGGGTTTGGGATTGTGGCTCCCTGTACTACGGGGATTCTATCCTCCAGATGCTCTCATGGCAGTAAGTATGTGAGAGTGAGAGAAAGGGGGAGGAAGAGAGCAGTGAATACTTTCTGAATATTCTTGTGAAACATGAGTTTCCTATTCACCTTCAGGATTGGCTGTTAGCAAACATCTAGGGGCCCTGAGATGGCATATTCCATACATACATCCACAGCAGGGTAACGTGGCAGGATCAAATGTCATATAATGTCAAATAGACCCTTTCCTCAAAAGCTGAGCTTCAGAACCGTTTCTTGAAGGACATAAGGAGTCATCACTACCCAGCAATAATTCCTTTGTGTGAACAGTGCAGGGTGGGACAGGAAGGTGGAAGTTCCATACACCAGGCTTAGAATATTTGCTCACAGGATTCCATTGTCTCCATGATGAAAGCCAATGGTTTTCCCTCTACAGGTAACCTAATAGCCTCAGACAGCTGTGAGGACACAGAGGTACTGACCCTCCCTGAGTGGGGTTCCCACGATGACACGGGCATTTTCCCCCCTCTCCGGGTGGGCGGGGGGAGGCGGGCATTCTGTTTGTTGAATCAGCCTTCATCTCCAGTGTCACAGCCAGTTCCCGGAAAAGATTCCCAAAGCATGATTTGAACCTATATGTTTCACTGATTTGAGATGCTAGAAATTGTATGCCAAACTTCTGGTTATTTTAACCCGTTCGGAAAAGAAAGACTAACATGGGTTTTGACAACAAACAAAACCAGTTTTTGTTCTATCACTTACGTTTAAAAGGTTCCAATTTCAAACTAAACACAACGTGTGGTTATTGTGTCAGCGATTTATACAGCCACCAGGGCGCCACAGCTACACGCTGCATACATCATTGTATTTTTAAAATGTATTTAATGAACTTTTTTTCTTTTCTAGTAACTACTTCATTGCCTTAAATGAATGCATTCCAATAGAATTTGTAACAAATGACCACTTTGTGTTTGCATTAATGCCAAACACGTTTAACAAATTTTTAACAAGGAACCCTGGCAAAACGCCAAACTCCTAGAGGGACACTGAAGGAATGCTATAAATTTAAACTAGATTTTACCTTTTCACTTAGCTCAGCAAGTGTCTTAGGTGTCTTGCTATCTCAGGATTGCGGCATTTCTATTTTATGTCAGATAACTTGTACATTTTCATTATTTTTATAACTTAGCTTGTACCTATTTCCACAGGACTTTTAAATCTTTGCTGCGGTGTCTGCAATAATATGATGGGAGCTTAGAAATAGATCTTTATTTTTGCAAAATTGCTCGTATCTTTTATGGGTTGGTAGATGCATGTATGCATATACATATCTTATAAAAATATCTTATAATATGTAATTATCTTACGTATTTTACAGTGCTTATACAATCATCCAGTTAAATACGGAAACAATTGATTAGACCAGTGGTTCTCAAATGGGGGCAATTTTGCTCCCCGCTCCCCGCCGCAAGGGGAACTTGGCAATATCTGGAGACATTTTTTATTGTCATTATTGGGAGAGGGAGCGATGCTACTGGCATCTAATGGACAGCGGTCAGGGATGCTGCTAAACATCCTATAATGCACAGGACAGTCCTCACAACAAAGAATTATCCAGCCTCAAATGTCCATGGTACCAAGATCAAGAAATTGTGGAGTAGAGTGGCAAAGGCCTTTAGCTTGTAGGCAATCTCTCGGGTTAAAGAAGGTACCATTTTAAGGGAAAAATGGCAACTAAAAGCACATTTCTACTCAACCAGTATTTTAAAAATTACATAGCATACCTAACACTGATGCTGAGTGGCAGATTTCTGACCTTTACTTCTGCTGCCATCTGCCCGTGGAGAAGAAACGAGAAAAGAGTGCCCATGGTAGCTGAGCCTAAAGTGTCGTCTGAGGCAGTGCTGGGGATAGCTGGTGGCCCGAGTGTGGCCCATGCTCAAGCCAGCCGACAGACCAGGAGCTGCTCTGGAGAAGGCCACCCAGGGCAGCGGGAATGGTCTCCAAGGCAGGGAGGGCTAGGGGCAGGCAGGGCGTTGCATGTCCACGAGAAGATAGCTTTAGGTGTTTCATGGGGAAGCACTTTCATTTTAATAGCTATGCAATTATTGGAAGGTATATTAGATAAATACTCCAGTATGGTATTAAAATACATCTTTCTTTAAAAGGAAATTGGTTTTTAGAAAAGATTTTTAAAGAAAAATATCGATCCACTGTGGCAGGTGTTAATAGAAAGGTTACAAAAACTGGGACAGTAGAGCACAAAGGACCGAGGTTTAGGAAGCCCTGGCCTTATGGTAAAGAGAATGTGCTCTGGAGTCGAGAAGATGTGGTTTCAAATCAAGCCCCAGGAAGATGGGAATTTGACCAAAAGCATTCCTTTCCCTTAAGCTTCAGTTTCCTCACCTGCTAAGGGGCTGTCAACCAGGTCAGTATCATAGGGCTGTCAAACTTGTTGGAGATAATTCACTCAAAAGCCCAGAGCGCCCAGCGTGGCAGACAGCATGCACAAAATGTTAGCTGCGAGTAATTCTGGCCACAGTGATAATGGCAAAAGTAAATTCTCAGGAGGCACAGCAGTACATGTTGCCGTTTTGCTGTACACATCTGAATCCATCAAAATCCCTTCATTTAAAACCTTGCGGCTGAGTTGCACCCCAGGGCACAGAAAGCAAAGGTAAAGATGAAATCCGGAGACCCTCAGGGCCCCTCCCACCCAGCAGACTCTACAGCAGTTTGAATTCTGAGCTGAGGCCTTGCTGGGTCCACCCGCAGCCCCAGCCTCAGCCCTTTGGGCTCTGAAGTGTTACATTTTATTGCCCTGTGGAGCTGTAGGAGGCCACTCGCAAGGTAACATGTTGCTCTCCAGTCATATTTTTGAATTATGGCTTCAAGGTGGCTGCTCCTATCAAGAAAATTAAATGATTTAACATAATTTGTTGTCACTTTGATCACAACAATAATAAATAAATCTTCATGAGGAAAACGAGAAACCTATTCCACGCCGTTTTAAAAGATGTTAAGTAATAACACAGATGTAGTTATAGATTTTTTTTTTTTTTTTTGAGCAGAAATGACTCTACTGGGTTTTCCTGCAAGCAGAGTCACTTAGTGGAGCTGTTCCACAGGATGCCCACTGCCCCCAGAACAAACAACTCTTCTCTTCAGACTGTTGTTAATTAGCCTATCAGGGGCTTGCTTTGACGTGGGCACCATGTGCAATGTCAGGGGCATCCGAAGCTGCTGTGAATGGTTGTCTGTTTTTGTACCTGGGGGCACACTGCACACATTTGGAAAGCACATGGAGCGTAATGGACATTAACCCAGATGTCAAAAATAGCCTGTGTTTTACTACTGTTATTAAACAGTTTCCCCTTTAACCCCTCCGTATTTACCAAAGACCCCTTTCTCCCAGCCTGTTTCTGCAAATCACTACTGAAAGGGCAGGAGAAGAAAGCCATAATCCGGCAGGTGTCTTTATTCCAAAGAAAAACAGTCTGAAGGAATATTTGTGAGACACCACACGTTTATAGCCTGCTCTCCTGGGGGCGCTTGTCCTGGGGCAGAATCTGACTGCTGCACTCAGCTCGCCTGCACGCCCCACCCCCCCGACCCCTGCACACCAACTGCAGGATTCCCTTTGAAAAAACCAAGCCAAGAGCATTGATCGCATCCAGTACTGATTTTTTCACAATGGAAATAGCTTTCAATTCTGCTGTGATACTAGTTATACATTCTCTGGTTTAAAAAAATCCAAAAAGTGCAACCAAAAAAAAAAAAAAATTTGAAAGAAGAAAATTTTAAAACACCACCCAGAGATAATTATTAACAATATTCTGGCATATGCATTTGCAAGTGTTTACGTTGATACAAAAATGAGATTGAACTATACATATGGAATTGCCATCTGCATTTTTCACTGAAAAATTATGGACATCTTTCTATATTAAAAAATAGATAAAAATTGTCGTGTAGTCAATAAATCTTAAGCATGCCTGTCACAGATCCCTGTTAATTTCCTTCCAGGCACAAAGTTTTAAACTCCTCCTTCTCTTATTTATTTATTTATCTATTTGTTGTCTGTCTCACTCTTGAAAATACTGGCTCCATGGGGGCATAGAATTTGTCTGTCATTTTTACTATTGTATTCTTGGCACCAAGCACACTGCCTGGCACAGAAAGGAGCCATATTAGTTTTCTATACTGCATAACAAATTACCACAAGCTTAGTGGCTTAAAACAGCATCCAGTTATTATCTCACACTTCTGTGGTGCAGAAGACCATTCAGGCTCCACTGGGTTCTCTTCTTTGTCTTATAAGGCCAAAGTCAAGGTGTGGGCCAGGCTGGATTTAACCTGGAGGCTCTGGGGAAGCACCCACCTCTGAGCTCATTCAGGTTGTGGCAGAATTTAGTTCCTTGTGGTTGTAGGACAGAGGTCCCCATTTCCTCGTTGGCTGTTAGCTGTGGGCTACTCTTGGATCCCTCAGGATACTCTCAGGTCCTTGCCCTGTGGCTCCCTCCATCTCAGCAAATCCCTCTTGTATTTCAGATTTCTCTGACTTTCTCTTCTGCTACCAGCAAGAGAAAAGTCTTCTGCTATGAAGGGGCTCCCATGATTGAATTAGGTCCACTCACTCTCTCTTTTGATTAATTTAAAGCCAACTGATTAGTAACTTAATTATATCTCTGAGGTAACATAATCGTGTTGTGAGATGTTCACAGTCCCAGTGTCAGCGATTACAGCAGGAAATCTTTGGGGTGGGGAGGACTTTAGGATTCTGCCTACTCTAGGTGCTCTCTAGTATCTATGGAAAGGGTGAGTGAATCAGCTTATTCCGTGAAGTGTGCACGGCACAGGGAATGCTAGTGAGCAAGTCCAGCATGACCCCTGCCCTCATAGAGCTTGTAGCCTAGACCAATGTTGTTCATTAGAAAGATATTGCAAACCACATCTGTAGTTTTGAGTTTTCTAGTAGCCACATTGAAAAGCGTTATAAGAAACAGGGGAAATTAATTCTAATAATATATTTCATTTTATCCAGTGTATCCAAAATATCATTTTTAACATGAAGTCAATAGAAAAAAACTAAATTCACACTAAATCTTTCAAATCCGGTGCACATTTTACACTTATAGCACATCTCAAGTTGGACTAGCCACATTTCAAGTGCTGAGTAGACACATTTGTTCAGCGGCTACCATATTGGACAGTAAAAGTCTAGACAAGTCACGAAAGGGGACAGTGCCGTATGTGTGAGACTTCTCGTGCCACATCCCACACTTAGGAAGGTCAGGAAAGACCTCCAGGAAAGAAGAGACATCTAAACTGAGACCGAAGAATAAGTAGGAATCGGTCAGGTCAAGCGTTAGTGTGAATGCATGTCAGACAGAAAGACAAGTCTGTGCAATGAGAAGGAAGGGAAGCTTTAGGACTGCGGAAGCAAGTACAGCGTAGGGGGAACATGAAGCGTGGAGCTGGAGAGAGAGAGAGAGAGAGAGAGAGAGAGAGAGAGAGAGAGAGAGAGGCAGGCCAGCATGGCCTGGAGTCCGTCCTCCACCCTGACGGCGATGGGATTGTAAATGAAGGCTGTATACAGGGAGTGCAAGATGAAGTAGATGTTGTTGTTGAAATAGCACTGTTGGCTGTACCGGTGACAATGTAGAGTGGGTGCTGGAAGAGAGGACGCGTGGGGACAGGTTGGGACTGCTGTGACCATCCAGGGCAGGGAGGACCGGCCAGAGATTATCTCACAGTGGGTGGCTGCCCAGATTGCTTCCTTGCTGGAAGCCAGGGTTGCTTTTTAAAAATTTTTTTTAAAGTGTGTGCTTATTTGCCCCTCGACAAGGGATCATTTACATTTGCAACTGCTGGCAGTGTCATCTGAGTTTTTTCCCCTCAAATCCATTAGGCCTCCTGGCGAATGGGCTGTCCAGCGGAAGGAACGGCGACACTTTTTGAGAGCTCTCTTTTCCACAGCGCAAACCTTACCCCAAAGCAGTGTGTTGCTGTCGTGAGGCACTGTAGTCTGCCTTGTGGCCTGTTACCCAGCTGGAAGTCTTTCTTTCAACTGAATAAATGATTGTTCTTTGCTACTTTATCTTGGAAAAACATCAAGGACGTTGGACATTGGCTGTAATTATTTTTCACTCATTTCCCCATCTGTAAAATACGACCGGTGCATTTTAGTACTACTTTGGGTTTCTCTTTACCTTTTAATCATGTGGCCTTTTAATATATTGGTCAGCCCCTTAAAAGGATGATTAAGAAATGCTTAATGCACAGAAGAATTAGAGCTATGCACAGCTCATGAAGCAGAAAGCGTGCTCTGACTTACAATTTTCATACAGAGTTTGCAGAGATTTTGTGTGCCAGAATGAGTAATATGATCTGCTCTAGGAACTCCCTAGCTTTCTGGCTCTGCAAAAGTCATTTTTTTTGCCCCGATTCAAGTTTCTTCACCAGAAGGGTTACACCAAACTCCTCAGAGTATGAATTAGCACAGTTCATCTGAGCCACCTATTTCATTTGCACTGCTTAGTGAGGGCTCGAAATAACTCGCCCACCTGTGCAGACAGTGGGATCTTTGGTTGGCTCCTTAGTCAGGGGGACTTGAGAAATGCTGTGTATCGACCACCAGATCAGAGAGCTGAGACTATATATAAAAAGTGGCTCACGTGTGTGAGTGTGTGTGTTTGATCTTTCCCCTCCCCGCCATATTCCCCAGGTAGCTGCACTATTGCCGTGTGCCCGGAAACTCCCGAAGTATCCAGAGACCATACGTGAATGATAATGATGCAGGTGCACAAAGTCCAGCATCAGTAGGGAAGAAAGTCATCATTTGCAGGCTCGTTGTGGGCTGGTCCTCTCTTCTCACCCATTTTACTGTTTCTTCCCAGGCTGCAGTTGTATTCCACACCCAGGGACCCTTATGGGGACAGTGAGAAAACTCGGGGTGCTTCTGGATACATCTTCCCCAGGGCGTGAAGTATGCAAATGGATGACTGTTGTATTTATGTTTAGGGCTGAACATATACACACACGTCATGGGATGTGGGGATGGCAGCCAACTTTGTTTCATTCTGCTCTGCTTAAGGAGATAGCAATATTCTTTTTTAAGTTATGCTTTTATTGTGGTAAAATATACATTAAAATTCTACCATTTTAACCAATTTAAGTGTACAGTTCAGTGGCGTTAAATACATACACGGCATTGTACAAGCAACACTGCTATCCATTTCCAGAACTTATTCATTACTGCAAACAGAAACTCTGTACCCATTAAAAGATAGCTCTTCATTCCCCCCTTCCCTTTGAGCCCCTGTAACCTCTAATTTGTTTTCTGCATCTTTGAATTTGTCTATTGTAGATGTTTCATGTAAGTGGAATCGTACAGTATTTGTCCTTTGGTGACTGGTTTATTTCACTTAGCGTCACGTCCTCAAGGTTCATCCATGTTGTAGCATGAATCAGAACTTTATTTATTTTTAGGGCTGAATAATATTCTGTTGTGTGTATATACCACCTTTTGTTTCTCCATTCATCTGTTGCTGAATACTTGGGATTTGTTTCTACCTTTTGGTTATTGTCAGTAATGCTGCTTTGAGCAATTGTGTACAAGTAGTCTTTTTGAGTCCCTGTTTTCCATTCGTCCAGGTATATACCTAGGAGTGAAATTTCCAGCATTCTTTTAAGTCATTGCTCTTAGGTGGTTTGTAAGTGAATGTTAAGTTTTCTGGTGTCTTGACCATCTTCAACTCTCTAATATCTATAAAGTCAAGTTTAAAAATAATTTAAAAACCGTACTCATTGTAGAAAACCCGTGGAGAGAACCAAAATCGTAATCTGATCACATAGAGATAATCACTACAACAGTTCGGGCTTATTTCCTTTCAATTTCCTTTTGCATATCAAGAGTCATCTATACCTGTATGTGAAATATGTTGAAAGAGGCCTCTTCTCAGATGTGTTTGCAGGACATAACATAACTTTCTGTTCACTTCGTCGCTCCATGCTTCCTCCGCATCACTGCCCTCCCCAATCCCAATCAACCCCGATCAAAGAGAGTGGTGGGGGTGGGCAGGGGTGGGAGTTGGGGGAGTGTCTGCCAGGATTATCTCCGATATCACTGCCAGTTCCTCTCCCTGCTAAACTATGTGCTTTCTTGTTGCAGCTATCAGAAGGGCTGACTAAAGGGGAAATGCAGCTCTGCAGCAATATTCTGATAATCTATTGCAGTGCAGCTCACATCACTGTCTATCACCACCCAGGAACGCTCATCAGGACGGAAGAGGAGTTTTCACTTTCATTACTGAGCACAATTCTGTTCAACTTGGTATTTCCTTCATCGTCTCATGTCCTTTCTCATGGATCCAGACATGTTGGAAAGGAGAATGTGGAGGAGGAAAACATGGCAGGTCCTCCATTTTTTTGGTCGGGATTTGGGCATTTAAAATGTGTTCATCTCCTCTGAATGTCATTATTTGATAACATTTTACTCATGTTACTTAAACATCACTGGATACATTTGAACTTCATGGGATTTTAACTGTGGATTCAGCTTCTGTTGGACAGCTAGCTTCGTCTCCCGTTTTTCTGCTGGTTCAGTCTAAGTGGTCATACCTAATGCATTAGATTATCAAAAAGTGTAAATTCTGTGAGTGAGTGGCAGTGTTTGTATACCAAGATGCATGGAGTGTTTGACAAAGAAACCAAAACACCAAAAATGGTGAGCCTTTGCCCTCCTCTATTTCTTTAATCTGCTGTTTGAAGAACCACATTTTGATGGTGGAACCAGTAGTTACCTCTGGGCCAGGTTGGAAATGAAATCAATTTTTTAAACCACTAGTACTTGCCAAGAAATCGCCTTATGAGAACATGGTGTGTGTCTCTGACAATGCATGGCACATCTAAATTGATCACTCATAGTTTTATCTACCCTGTTTTTGTACTGGGGAGTGGCCAGAGCCTGAGACACCTGCATATTTCTATTCCATGTGTTTCATGCATCCCCCGTGGCTGGGATGCGGCTGAGCCTCAGACTCTTACCATTCCTGTACATGCAGGTCTCCACGAAGAAGCTGGGACTCATTCACATTCAAGATCCAAACGCTGTGCAAACAGTGTAAGCTTAGATCTTCTGTAAACGAAGGGTCATTTCTCATTTTTTTAAAATGTCTCCAACATGGATTCCAAAACATTTTCAGCATCAAACATGAAAACATTGATGAATGAGGAATAATCACAAAAGCAGTGTATCTGTATATAGCTCTACACAACATGTTTGTGGTACAGAGTCATTACTTAAAGCACATGCCAGGGAAAGAGACCAAATTTTGAGGTCTTTTACATACAGTGACATGGTACTAAGGAGAATTAAACTCCTGCTTCCTCTGAAGATTCAAAACAACTTAAAGTTGTTATAACTTCATAAAACTCATGACCAAGTCTGGCAAACATGTGCAACTCTTGTACTGATCCATTTTCTTGTCATTGGAAGAAACACTTCCACAGGTATGCAAGTGGGGGATGAAAATCTGCATTATTAAAGGACAAACAGTGAATTTAAGCATGAGTGGCCTTAATAAATATAGTTGTCTTTCTTTGCTGCTGTGGAAAGGATTCTAAGCAGACGTTCCTGAAGTCTTGCATTGAATTTAGTCGTTATTATTACTTTTTAAAATGTCGGTGCAATTAACTCTGGACCTCTCGCGTGAGCCATAGAGATATTTAAAAGTCAGACACCTTATTTATCTATCGGGGAAGACGAAACTGTGTCTGGGCTGCACTGTTCATCCTTGGTGCATTAGGAGTAATATATTCGAGCAGGTTTCTTGCTTCTGGCTTTGTTCTTGTCGTAAGTATTGCAAACTGTGTAAAGCTTTTGTGTTGCATAAGCAATCCAATACATTCATGTTTAAAAAGTTTGTCCTTTAACTATCGAAGGGATCTAGGTCTTGACTGGAGAAACGAGCAGAGTTCTTTGCAGACGTATTTAGCACACTCTGACATAATGTTGCACTGAAAACCCAGGCCTGCAACGTGTCCCCGTGAACGGTTTGGGTGTCCTCAAATAGGTGGCCGCACTGCCTCCTGCAACCAGGTCCTGATCTGAACCCTGCCACTGAATACTTGAAGTAGGAAGTAGGAAATCCACTAGGGAATAGAGGGTCCTAGAAACAGAAAAATCAGCCAACCGTGTATAGTTAGCTATTTCCAAGTATGTGCCAATTTTGTCACACCTATTGTTTGGGGGGCTCATTTTTGCCCCACTTATGTTTAGAGTCGTCCCAATCTTACTTTTACGGGGGCATTATCATTTAGTCCCTTAAAAATTGAATTCTGTCTAACACAGCATCTTTTCATTATATATCATGTAGTATTCTCTGATATTGGGGGTTTAGCAAAAGAAATTCCCTTTTCACATATTAAAAATAGTTTGTGTTTACAACAAACACTGTGTTATTGGGAAGACATTTCCTTTGCACAGACTTTAGCAGGTTTCCCCCTTAATCATAACGAAATTGAAAAAGTCGAGCCTAACATTTAGGAGGAGTTGGTCTTCTTGCTTTGTGCAAAAGCAAGCTTATACTTTATACCCCGTTTGATTTCGATGTACTGTCTCTATTTTGTATTTAATGATTTTTGTGTATCCAGTATGCACGTTAACAGCGTGTCAACTTTCACTTGAAAGTGGGTTTCCATTTACTTTTTAAACAGTGTTTATGACGAGACCTCAAATGTGTTGACATAAGCTCTACTGAGATGTTTTTGTGTCGAGTGGCGTTTGAATGCTGCCAGGGGTCAGTGTATCTAATTCCCAGCGACCCTCGTTTGACAGTGCTTCTTGTAATATTTCTCCAAGTGAGTGGCATGTGGGTTGTGATATTGACCATGTGATTATGGACTTCGATATAAAAAATAAATAAATAAAACTAAGGAACCCTCAGAAACTACCAGTGGGCATGTAGTAGCCAGTCATTGTAACCTCGTGTCTAGTAGAAGTACAACGTACAAGGTATGTACAGTTCATAAATTTGTTATCACGTGTATGAGAAGTACTTTGTGCTGATCGCCTTATTTATATTCATCAAATAAACTTTGTTTCTTTCTGAAGCGAGTTCATTCCATCTTGAATAAATGCTCCAACTGTGGTGGTTTCTAATCTTGTTTGGGTCATGGATCCCCATTTGAAGAAGCTATGGACTTGAAGACAAAAGGAAGAAAAAGGGAAGTTATGGACTCACTTTACTGGAAGAGCCAAGGTGTAAATTTCCCTCTATGCATAGCTGGATCTAAGGGCTCATACTGTATTAAGTAATTAAGTCACGGGTGGCATCTCCCTTCCTCCTTCCCTCCCCCTTTCCCTTCCGTTTTTGTCTTTCTCTCTCTCTCAGTTCCAGCCTTGTTCTCGATCTCTCTTTATCCCTCCCTCTCTTCCTCCTTCCCACCTTTTCTCACTTCCCTTTCTTCCCCTCTCCCCCCCCTTCCTCTCTTCCTCCTTGTTTCTTCTGCACGTTCCACGAGGTTGACATCAGTCCTGCTGCTTCTCTCCACTTGGTGGCAAAGATGACTCCCAACAGCTTTGAGTATTCTTGGATTTTAGAAGAGAGACACCCCTCTCTTCCAGCATCCATAACAGCCCTCTAGAGGGACTCTTACTGGTCCTTTTTGGATCATACATCCAGCCTTACTGGATGTGGGAGATGTAGTTTCCAAAGGAAAAAAAAAATGGGCTCTAGTCTAGAAGAAAGACACTGAAAGCTGAGGAGGCTAAAACAATAGCCCTGCCATCACTTGGATACATGCACAAAATCATCCAGAAAAATACACAGACAGGATTGTCCATGCAAGGGCTCACCAGCCTTTGCAGCTCACCTGTGGATCGCAGTGGAGAATCAGCTCCTGGTTTTGTTAAAAGTTTGAATTACATTTGAGGAAACAAATTATCAATTCTTACCATTATTGCAGTTAAACAGTAATTGATTCATATTGCTAGAAGGTATATGTCATGTAACCTGATATCTTCATTTTACAGATGGGGAAACTGAGGCCCAGTCAGAAGCAACTGATCCAGGCATAGACGGTAAGTTCACTGCAGTCCAAGGCTGTCCCTAGAACTTCCGAAACAGGAATATGTGTCCCTGAAGGCTCTCTGGGGAGGAGAGGATGAGACAGAGTCTCTTCCTCCCAGTTGGCCCTTGATGACACAGGGGAAATATCATTTCATTTCTATACTTTATGGACTCAAAGCCACTGGGTGCGAAATTCTCTCACAGTCAGACACATTTGGGGGCAACCTGCAAAGTCATTTGCCCTTTACATTATGTGCCTTTTTATGGAAAAAGAACTTTTGTTGGACAAGGATTTCTTACCTCATAGAACTTCCTGAAGCAGCCAGCTTGCATTCAAGCCTGGTTATATGAGCCCAGCTGACCAGATGGAGCCTCTGCTCCTATGTGCACAGAACCAGTCCTTCTGGAAGGAGAAGTAGCAGCTCACAAACTGCTGGTCCACCCATACCTTCAGTTCCACTGAAGCATATAGACAAGCCTGACGTTTGACCTTAAAAATCCACCCTGACTGCTTCTTGTGTCTGTGAACTGCTGTTACAAAAGATTGGAGAGACGTTCTAATTCTTGGCATCACTAATTCATAAGAATAATCGCACTAATAATAAGTAAACACAGATAAAAGTAATTGAACATTATGGAGTGTTTGCCAGGAGCCAGACCATGGCACCGGGGGCCCACGGGCACCACGCCTTTATTCCTGACAGCAGTCGCATGAGGTAGGTACTGTCGTGATCCACATTTCACAGCGAGGGGAACGGAGGCCCACAGAGGTGACCAGAAACGGTGCACATTTATCGAGCCCACTTACTTGGTGGAGCGTTGTGCTCAATGCTGTACTTACATGAATTCACCCATCCTGACAGTAGTCCCATGAGGTAGGTACTGTCCTCGTGTATTATGGTATTATTATTATCCTCACTTTACAGACAAGGAGAAAGAGGCCAGAGAGCTTACACACCTCACCCAGCGTCACCCAGATGGTACGCGGTGGAGCCAGGCTTCGCACCCAGTGCTCAGCAAGCCCTCTGCTTCAGGCCCCAGGTCAGGTGGGTGGAGCATATGGGGCTGAAATTCAGATCCTACTGGTACCCACCCAGCAGTGCTTCCATATCGCAAGTTTGGTCTCCACCACGACTATCCAGCTCACAGAGGCTTGAAGGAATTGTTTGCTTCGTCAGCGCCACTGCTGGCCCACGTGATGAGAGAATGGCAGTGGGGCCCAAAGGACGTCCAGCCACGTGTGAAAGGAGAGCTGAGACAACGCTTAGCCTGTTGCATTTTAACCTGCTAGCCACGGGCCTCTCTTGTTTCTTCTAAGCTCTCATTGTCCGGGCATCGGCATCTGATTTTCTAGGCATCTTTGGGTTTGCAAGGTGGAGCATCTGGTGACAGGAGACTGGACAGGTGTCCTCAAGGTGGGAGAGGACCCTGAGCTCCAGGCTAAGGGGTGTAGACCTAATCCTGTTGGCCTTTGGTTCTCAACTCCAGTTACTTGCATACTGCTTGCTAGATTCTTACTATGTCTTAAGACAATATGTAGTCGAGTTAAGTACCTTATAAAATTAAATAGGCTTACTGTCTTATTTAAAGGAATATACTTTAAGAAAAAAAATGCCACCATCATAGATGAGTAAGTGGGATAATTTTCCGTACGTAGCCATCGCCAAATATAAGAACAAAAAATAATGAAAATAAGAACAATAAAAGTAAGTATTGAAAACAAAGCTCTGAGTCTGAAGCTTTCTCTTTCTTTGTTGAAGAGGGAAACTGGCAAAGGTTAGAAATGTGTTTGTGGGGCTGAACAGAGAGTTTTTCTTTGTTACTGAATCAGAATGATTGAAAATGGTCAGTGAAGGAATGTTTAACTCTGTGGCTCGGGGATATTTCAGACTGTGCCTGTGGACCCCCTGTAATCATTTCAAGGGTCCACTTTGATCTCTGAATTTTAGGAAACCCTCCTGCAGCAACAAAAATCCAGAGATAGATTTTAAAATAAACTTTCTTTTTAATAGGCTTTATTTTTAGAACATTCTTAGATTTACAGAAGAACTGAGCAGATAGTACAGAGAGTTCCCATATAACCTTCCTTCCCACACAGATACAGTTTCCTCTGTTACTAAGATCTTACATTCACATGGTATATTGTCACTAATGGAACAAACATGAATACGTTGTTATTAACTATAGCCTATTGTTCATTTAGATTTCTTTAGTTTTAAGGTTTTAATGTCCTTTCTCTGTTCCAGGAGCTCATCCAGAATCCACATTACGTCTGGTTGTCGTGTCCCTGTCGGCTCCACTTGACTGTGAGTTTCTCACACTCTCTTTGTTTTTGATGATCTTGACAGTTATGAGGAGTACGGATCCGGGTATATTGTAGGTTGTCCCTCCGCTAGGATGTGTCTGATCTTTTTCTCATGGTCAGACTGGGAATATGGGTTATGGGCAGAAGACCACAGAGGTAGAGTGCCACTTGCATCACATCATATCAAGGGTGCATACTTCAATACGGTTGTTGGCTGTTTGATGTTGACCTTGATTGATCACCTGGCTGAGGTCGTGTTTGTCAGGTTGCTCCGCTGTGCTTACTTCTTCCTCCCACTTTATGAGAGATTTTTAAAGTGCAGAGATTAATGATCAGACCTCTGTCTCAGAACATTCTGCCAGGAGTGTAGAGGACACCACACTGGCTAGAGAAGTTCCCAAAGTCTTTTGGATCAAAATTGTCTAAATCAACAGTTCATTGATTTGGTCTGTTGTTTGGACCAGTCAGTTTTCTCTTCTATTTGAAAATACCTTTGCCACCTCTAGCCTTGCCTCCCCCTGTTGGGTTACTTCAGCATCTATGGCAGAAGTGATCATTTTGGGCAGAACAGACCCTTTCCCGAGTGCAGGGCAAAGCCAGCATTTCTATGGGTTAAAAACAGATGTTGTCTGTGCCAACACTGTGACTTCACTTAGACGGGACTCAGGAGAGAAACTTTGCATAAATTCAAGACAAAATCTCCGTGTCTGCATAACTGCAACTCACTGGATAAGGACGTTATGGCTGTTTGAATTTGGGAGGTGAAATATGAGTATTTATTTACGTAAGCATAACTGTTAGAATTTTTTTCTTTCGCAAGTATCCCCCTCCCCCAGCAAAGAAGAAAAGAACAAAAACATAACACAAGACAATTTGAGCAAAAACAAATACATACATACACATACATACACATACATATATATGGCTTCATGCAGTGAACAGTTCAGAGGTAGTGGGTTTCAGGAGTGGCTTGTCCCAGGGGCTCAAATGACTTCTCACTGTCCTTTTCTCAGTTTTGCTTTCTTCGTGGTAATCCATTCTTGAACAGTCGCCAGGTTTCAGGTGAGACCCTAGACCCCTAGGGGAGGAGTCATGTGCTGTTCCCCACTAGGGATGGAGCCCACCTCAATCTTGTGGATCGAGAAAGGGGAAAGAATGGACTCTCAAATAAGAAAGGGAAATGGATGCTGAGGAGGGAAGCATCAAAGGCACACAGCAGTATGACAGACTCACAGCAAAACATCATTGGAGACGGGTTTATTTTACCTGTGAATAGAACCTTGACCCAGAAAGGAGCAACAGGATGTATGTTCAGGTGGAAACATTAGATTGGCAATGAAGACATAAATGAAATCTCTGTTTTATAACTAGTTTGCCACACTTGCTCTATGGTAGCATGCAGTCATATAATTGCGTGTACCCTCCGTTTCTGAATCTAACCAATGGGAATAATATGTCTCTTAACTACCTGGCGTGGTATGTGAGAAGATAAAATGAGACAATAAATGAGAAAATGTTTAGAAAAACTATTTTAACAACAGAACTCTCTCCAAAATTCTAACAAAGTCCTAGAGTGACTTGTTTCAATTTTTAGAACCTGTTTCCAGAGAAGGAAGTCTTCCTCGTTAGAGGCTCAGCTATAATGTATTCAGGCAAATATATCAAGCAATAGACTTTAGGGTAAAAGCTGTTAAGAAGGAGTGTTATTGCCATTTGCCACGACGTGGATGAATCTCACATAGCATTAGGTGAAAGCACATGGACACGAGAGAACCAACTGTGCGAGTCCATTTATGTAAACCTCAGAAACAGACCAATTTCCTCTATGGGGTTAGAATTCAGGATAATGGCTCACCTTCAGAGGGTTTGTAACCGGTAAGGGCACAAGAAAAGGTCACTGGGATGCTGGTGATATTCTGATTCTTGGCCTGGAAGTCGGTTACGTGGTTATGTTCAGTTTATGAAAATTCATCAGGTGGCATACGTATAATCTGCGCACGTTTCCGTCTGTGTATCTCATTGAAAAAGTATCCTAAAAAGATGTAATGTCATTAAGCATGACTCCAGTTTCAGATGACGAAGGCTGGAAAACTAGGGCCTGTGGAATGAATTCAGATTTCGGATGCTTCTTGTCTGGCCAGTACCGTGTCTTAGGGTTTTTTCTCCCAGGGCAGTAGTGATAGGCTTGGAGTTTGGGAACCTGGGGAGATGTTAGATGTACTTGCCACTTCTCGATTGTCCTCATTTCTCTCTATAAAGCTACACCTGGCCCACTTCACCCCAGAGTGTTACCAGCCTGACCCCCTGAAGGTATTTGAGTTTGCAGGTTCGGGAAAGGTTAAAATCCTGACTCCATCACAGCCCAAAAAGTGACCCTGGGCTGGTTACTTAGCCTCTCTGTGCCTGTCTTCTAATCCTAAAATTATAATACATTCCCAGAAGGGTTTTTTTTTGTTTTTTTTTAATAAGGATCAAATAGGCACTTAACACAATGCCAGCCACGTGACAGATTCTCAAAAAATGGAAATGATAACTATTATTAGTAGTAATATTGCCATAAATTCTAGAATGTTTAATGAAATAAAATCGATGGTCTCTTGTGGACCTCCAGCCGTTGTCTCACAAGAATCACTGCTGAGCCAGTCCTTGCTCAGATCCCATTTGCCATGTCAGCGTTTTCATCAACCACGTTTAATAACCAGTTACCAGATGTGGATATTGGGGGCCGTAAATTTCCCTGGTGGCTGTTGCCAATGGCAGGTAATTGTGTAATTACCACTTGTATTTCCACAAAACACGTGAACTCAAGTCCACATCAAGCGTTGTAGACAATAAGACACCAGGGTTTTAAAATGCAGGAAAGAGCTGCCCAACCTGTATGATAAGAAACGGGTTCCTGGTTAGAAAACAGAGAAAGGACTGATACCAGTGTGGCAAAACACCACTGGAAGCCTTTGCACTGGCAGGACCATTTCCTTTTTCCTTCCCAAGTGCTGCATACATCTGGAAGAAGAATTAAGGGTTTAGGATTAGCCATGGGTTGGTTAGGAATCAGTACCTTCACCTCTGGCCACAATCCACGGCCTTGGTTTTCAGTGTCCCTTTGGTAATGGAGTTGCCTTTCTCAGTTTAGCATGGTCGCTTGGAAATGATGCCAAGCTGTTCAGCATCCTTCAAGCAAGGCAGCATAATGGGTTCCATGGAAATATCCCAAGACAGCAACATACTAGGACTTTTAGAGATATTGACACCATGACTCCAATCGGAAATGCTCAAGGTATTCCTTTGCAAGATGCCAGACTTAGACCCCAAACTTTAGTTGAAGATTCTTTGGTTTCTGAGCATCATGTTTTCAGCTTATGAGAAAGGAAGTTAAAATGGGTCGCAGGGAAAAAAATGTCTTGCCTTTGGATTCCCGCAAAGTGTTTGATTTTTTTAAGAAAGAAGAAACTGGATAAGCTTTATTGCTACTATTATTTCTTCCCGTGCAGTGTCTGTGCATTAGCAGGCTAGCATTCCTGCAGTGGGCTTAGGTTGAATTTGTGTTTCTAGAAGGAGCTGTCCACATCAGCACAGGACCAAGGCGGGTGAGCAAAAGTCGAGCACGTTGAGCAGTGATAGGGGACAGAACTGGAATTTCTTAAGATGACCAGTCCCAAATCTCCTGAACTTCCAGAAATTATAAAGTCATGGGAGAAGAATTTCTCCAACAGTCTTATTTGGCTGGCCAAAGAAACTGAAATTCAACAAATTGAAAAGTGATCACAGTGAATTCTGAAAGAACAAGTTCAGAGCATGGCATGGGGCCATTTTTAGAAGTGTAGATGCCCTTCTACCAAGCTAATGAAATGGCCCTATTTTCCTTCTGACAACAACGGTTTCATTGATATATCATGTTGCCCCAAACCAGTCGAAATTGATAACAGAGTAGTTGATTTTAAATTACCTAAGACTCAAGTAGGCAGAAAGAAATAAAAATTTGCTCCAGGTATTTGGAGGGGCAGGGCCTTTTGCAAAATTGGACAAGAGACATCATTAGTAGCACTTTCTTCAGGAGACCAGTTTTCTGTGCATGTGTCCTTGCAATTGTTCCGAAAAGCATGGATTCCTCCTGGTGCACCTGGAAGTCTTGTCTTTTCCTAACCTATGACTTTGGTTCATACAGTGTCACCTACTGTCAAAAGTATCCAGCCGAAAAGAGTAAAAGGCATTTGACTGAAGAACGATAATACAGGCAAATTGGATTCCAGATTTTGTACAACTCCGAGATAGTTTATGTTCATCTTTTTTCAGTCTCAACATAAGAGTAAATTGCAAGATGCCCCCTAAACCTTTTTATGTGCTACAGCTTATCTCTGAAGAAAACAAAACACGAGCGGGATGGCTTTGTAGAACAATCCTCCCTTTATCCTCCAGAAACGGCACTTGTAGGTATGATTAAATGTAGCCGAGCTAGGTAAAATGGATACCACATTTGGAGCAAGGAACTGTATTTTCCTTCAGCCAATATTTTGGGAAAATCTGATGTCAGTTTGGACATTGGTATTAAACCAATCCATACAAATTCAGGCAAATACAGCTGCAGAAATCTCCTGTAAAAGCCAGTCATTTTGTGCTGAGGGCATCTAACTGAATATTAGCACATGGTGGTAACTAGCCAATCAGTTTGTGCGTTTGATTGGAATTTCAGAAGATAATTGTTTCATTTCCAGGTCTGTCTCTAGCTCACCATTTGACCTTCAACTAATTGCTTAATCTCTCTTAGCTTCAGGTTTTCTATCTTGAAAGTGAGAAGAATAATAACAACCAACTACCTATCTCATCCGGGTATTGAGTGGATTAATGGGGTCATGTTTGTAAGGTCCTGGAAAATTCTCAAGAGAGAAAGTTCTGCCACTTTTCCCTTTCTGCCTGGTAATATTTTAGAGCCATAAATGGGAAGGGTTGCATTTAATGGGGTCGTTATTACAGACGGATGTCCTCTGCTTCCTTATAACTAGAGAATGGACACCTTTTGAAAGCAGAACTTTTCATTATTATGAAATCTCTGATTCTGTTTGGTTGGTGCAACAATCCGGAACTCCTGTGATAAACCAAGCTTCCTCCTCTAGCTAAACAGTCCGTGGAGCTCTGAGGAAAGCACCATAGTTTCATGACCACAAGGAATTACCCAGACTATTTCTGCTTCAGTAATACTTAGATTGACTTCTGGGGTCAAACAGACAGGTTGAGTCCTGTCTCTGCCACTTCCTGGCTGGGTGACCCTAAGCAAATCTCTCAACCTCCCTGTGCTTTAAGGCTGTTGGGAGCATGACCTTTAAGTAAAATGCTTAACACAATGTCCAGCACATGGTAGGCTCCCAGGAACCATTACCTGTGTTAATAGTGTGTGTGACCATAACTGCATGTATTCTCCAATGCCACGAAGAATTATAATGAGTATTAGTCCTCGATTAAGCAGAACCTAACTCATCAGAGCTTGTGTTTAACCAGAACCTGGCTCATCATGGCTGTCCAGTAACACTACCCTCATTTTGTGAGCACTTTAGATTTAGGAAAATGGCAAATTAAAAGGAAACACCCCGGTGTCAGGGATTTATGCAAAGTCCTATAGTATATTTTTTTGTCAGTGCTGATCTAGCCCCATCTCCTGACTTTCCGGAGACGATAACTGCAGAGTAGCTCTGAACAGCTGACATTCGCTGAGAAGGAACTACATGCCAAGCATTGTGCTAAACACTGTGAGTACATTTTCTCACTTAATTGTCACAACAGCCCAGGGAGGTAGGTACTGTTAGTAACTGTCTTACAGAGGGGGAAACCGAGGTTTAGTGAGGCTAAGTTATCCGTCCCTACAGTTATAAAATAGAGGCACCAGATTTCAATCCTTACTCTGACTCCAGGGCCCTGTTCTAACCCAGAGCCATCCGACAGAAAATAATGCAAGCCATGTATGCAATTTTAAATCTGCTAGCAGCTATATTTGTAAAAAAGTTAAAAAGAAGGAGGAGAAATTAATTTCAATGATATATTTTCTCTAATGCAGTATATCCAAAATATTATCATTTCAACATAGTCGGTTTAGACGCTCTTAATATCTTATAATCTTTTTCTTTTTTCGTGCTGAGGCTTTGACATTCAGTTTATATTTTGCACTTACAGCCCATCTGAATTTGGACGAGCCACATTTCCAAGTGCTCAACAACCGCATGTGGTCCGTGACCACTGTACTGGGCGTGTGTAGCTCTCACCCCTGTACCGTCATGCCTGAGTCACTGAAGTCTGTGTCATCCAGGTTTACCAGACTCTATTTACCGAGGAAGAAACTCAGTAAAATTTCTATTTTTAACAAAGGTAACAAAAAGGTATAGCAGGAGTTTAACATGTTAATTCTTACATTCCCAGTTTGCTAAACAATTAATTTATCCTCAAAGAATAGCTCTTTCCTAGAACATCCTGCTAGCTGAGCTTTTACTTGGTCATATTTAATATGTATATTTATACAAGTTGGTATAAATGAAAAACCATTAAATGAATGACTGAATGAATATATTCACTACCATGGAAAAGGAGGATCTCTTAGGCAGGGAAGATACGTAAGTACCGTATGGGCAAGAACCTTATCCAATTTTTGCCCATCTCTGTAGCCCTGCCTGTAGGAAAGTGCCAGGCATGAAGGAGGCTTGCAAGAAGTATTTTTTGGGGAGCAAATTGATGAATCCACATGGAGAAATTAGTTACTTCAAATTCCTAATGGGCATAGGGAATCTAAGTCCCTTCTTTCTCTCCCCTGAGTATTTGGATTTTAAGGCTCAAAGTAATGAATTTAATTTATTTAAACCATTTATGTTTCCAAATGAAATGGCATCAGAGAGACCACAGAAATCAAGAGTCTACTTTTTTTGCTGTTTGTTTGTTTTGTTTTGGTCGCACCGCGTGGCTTGTGGGATCTTAGTTCCCCCGACCAGGGGCTGAACCCTGGCCCTCGGCGGTGAAAGTGTGGAGTCCTAACCACTGGACCACCGGGGAATTCCCGAGGGTCTACTTTTAAAAGACAATTGTTGACTTCCTCCCTGACAGTCCCAAATACGTCAAAGGCAGATGTCCTTTAGATGTTGGCGTAGGTCACAGGCTGCACCGTCCGTCACTCAACCTCAGAGTATTTCGTCTCTGAGAAAAAACCCTCACATACCCTTTTCCTGGCCTGGACCTCACTGCTTATCCTCAAAGTGCTCCCGAGATCCTCGCCTGACTCACGTATGGATTCTTCTCCCACTCCACACCATTCATACATTAGTGCTCAGCCCCGATGGCTTCTTCCTGCTCTGACAAGATATTCTGTCTCAAGAGAACCTGAGGATGGTCTCAGATCAAATCTCCTTTAGTTTCGAGGGGGCTGGTCCAAACCCCAGCAGGGAACAGGTATCTGCCATTTAACCCTAAACCTGAATTTGCCTTTTTAACTTAAATATTAATTTCCCTAAGACAACCAAACACTGTTGTATTGTCAGAACTCTTTGAACTGCAAGTGCTAAAGCCCAGTTCAAACTGATTTCACAAAAGAAAGGTAAGGAGGTTAAGGTGGCCCTCAGGCACGGCTGGATCCAAGGGCTTCGACAAGGTCAGAAGGCCAGTGTCCCATTTTTGTTCTCCATTTCTGGGTTCTGCTTACTTCTATATTGCCTTTATTTTCAACACTTCCTTATGTCATGGGATGCTTCCCAACCCCTTACCCAGAAACCACACTTATAGCCAACCAGGGCTCTTGATCTGCAGGATTCATCTTTAGCCTGGCTATGTGCCCTGGGGCAAGTTGCTTCACTACTCCAAACTTACGTTCCCCTTCGGTAACATCAGGATAATAACAGCCTTCAGGCCAGGCTCCATATTATGTACATAAAATGCTTAGCACAGACCTGAGTGAGTGTTTTAAGACAGAAGTGGGGGGAAATTCTATTTTCTATGGGGTAGGTAGTCACGGTTGTAGAAAAGAGACTGTTTACAAGTTCTCCCAACCTCAAACCAGTGTCATTCAACAGAGGACAGTGTGCATCTGTTCTCTGAGCCTCCTGTAAGACTTCAGTGCTTGGGAGACCTGGCAATGACATGGATGTAGAGGGTTTGTCTTCTGATGGTGACCCATTGAGTCAGAGTAAACCCCTGTCTCTTGCTGGACCCCCTTGGGACTTGTAGCGTGGCCAGCCAGCACTAGGAGGGATCCCCAACGTTGAACTTGGTCCTTAAGAGGTCACAGACCCAGAGCCCTCACCCAAGCAGCAGTAACAACCAGGGTATGTTTAGAAACACATTTGGGGGGCTTCCCCCTCAGCCATACGTTTGAGATTTTATTCTAGAGCCTGTTCGGGTCTAGTGCTTAGTATAAGTGCTCAGTAATTACCTGTTGACTAAAATGAACAAACCAACATGATAACATGACCTGGCACATACAATACTAATGTGATGAATGTATGAATGAATGAATGCGTCATAAAGCTTGTTAAATGAATAGTTGATGATCTACAGTAGATGAGCCATAAATGTTGGCTGAATGAGCAAAGAATGAATGAATGAATGAATGAAAGAATGAATGGCCTGTCAGTCATGTCCACGGCTACTACTTTCCATATGTGTTAAGCTGATCTTTGATTTATTTTCTGTAGCTATAATTCAGTCCCAGCAAACTGACACTCTAAATTTATGACTTGTTTTTATTTCCTGTTGTTGAATTTTGAAATAGATGATGCCGTCACATGGATTGAATTCCGTTTTCAAATAGAAAGAGGTATTTTCAAACATCCTTGAATTGAGCATGCAGAATGAGCGAGGCATGGTGCTTACGTACTCACTAATCTCTGTTATGACATGTCTGCATGACTGAGAGTATCATGCTCCTGGGTTGAGGAAAGGAGGGTTGTCCACAAATGACACATGAGTGGAGCCATCATGTTCCTGTATATACTCGGTAGATATATGTACGGGCTGGAATAGGTAAATTTAATCCTTTGCCATTATTCATTTCACTTTCCTGAATTCTGTGCTATTTCCAAGGAGTAACTGCTTTTCTTCTGGGTTAAGTAGAAATCTTTGCTTAAGTCAAAACCACTTACTTTAAATACATTCAGAGACATCAGGATCTTTTGCCCTAGGAGTGTTTCTCATGTTTTTCAAAGTCAATGAATTGTCACTTGACCTTAATGGACACTTACAGATCACTGAATTAAGGATTAAACTAAGTGGAGAAAAGACGCTTTTATCCAAAATTCTCTGATTTATTGAGACAGATTTGGGAAGTCATAACATTGTCACATATTTGAGCATTGATGATTAGAGTGCCAATGTATACAAGATTAAAAGGACTTGGGGTTTAGTTCTGCTATTTGGAATTATTTGTGGTCCCTTTTAAGGAGGTCGAGAATATTTGCACGGAAGAGAAAAATCTGGTGAGAGTCACTCCAGTTAAAATTCAGTAAGATGTGCAATTGCTATTGTAAGTCAGAACGTTCCTGAAAAGTTAAAAAAAAAAAAAAAAGCCTCAGCTTCCTAGATACTTTGTGCACAGGTTGGTATCAGGAATTCCAAATAAATGACTAAATGGTGAAATGTTGTCCCTTACATTTAGATACGTTACTATTATGTATCTCTCTTGCTGAAAAATTTTCTCCATCATTGGTTTGAAGTTAAAACTCGTGTCACATAGCTGAAAATAACAAAAAGAGATGCTCATATTCTTATGTAGTCTTGAGATGCCAGGATGCACTTTTCTTCTTCAGGCAAAATCCATTTTTAACACTCATCCTCCAGGTAGGCTTTCCAGGTGGTCATGAAAGGAAACTTGTTCATTGCTTCGTATCTGGAAAGGATAGATTTGATCTACATTGGAATCTTCTTAGAGCCGAATCTGCACATTATCCAGCCCCTTTCTAATGAGATTGTGTTCTTCTGCCAACCAGTTTCACTGCATGCCTAAGTCAGAAAATTTTGAAACATATTACACTTTTCTAGATTTTTCTTCCAGAGAAAGGAACTTAGCTGAAGAATTTGAAAACCTTCTCTTACATACCCAGAAGTTTGGCCGGGTGATGGGTTGTTTGGGAACAAAAGTAATTACCGAGTGTAGTCAAATCAGATTTGCAAATCCTAATACACAGATTTAGGCACGTGATACTGAAATTTGTGACCAGTAAATAAATAAGACAAAATAAAATTCCAACATTTTCTCCTGTCTCTCAGGAGAGTCTAATAAATGGACTTGGGTTCCCCTGCAAGTAGTTAACCTATGTTCTCCTAAACCCAGCATCTAGAGGCCCAGTGGCCCACATACAATATGGAATGGGCAACAAGACTGACCATGCCAGCTGCCTTTTAAAAGTAAACGCCAGTTAAGAAAAAAATCGCCTTTCCAAAGAAATAGTACGGCAAAAGGGGGAGTAATGGAACGCCATCTTCCTTCAGAAGAAAACAATTGCTCTTATCAGACTCCTTCCACTTAAGGTAAGCCTTGTGTGGGAGAGACCAGGGGGAAGAATGGGGGCACATTTGGGGAACCAGGGAAACATTAAAAAATTTGCCTTTTATTTGTAGGTAAAGTATCTATAAAGTATACTGGGGAAGCTCCTGATATTACAGTCAGATTACCAAGGTTCAAACCCTTGCTATGGGCATGACCATTCATTCATTCATTCATGCTGAGCGTTTCCTCTGGGCCGGACACTGGAGGTTACAGCTCTGAACACGATAGATGAGACCCCTGCCCTCCTGGAGCTTACATTCTAGTGAGGGGAAACAGAAAACAAAGAAATAGGCATGCCGATGAAATGAGCTCATTTTAGACCAGGATGGAAGAAGAAAATCATGCAGAGAACCACCGGCAGGGGGAGCTGGAGGTCCCTTAGGTTAGGATGTATACACTGAGGTGGTGGCCTGAATGAAGTGAGGATGCCCAGGCGGGAGGAACAGCTTTCCAGGCACCGGGAACAGCAAGCGCGAAGGATGCATTACGATGTGGCTGTCAGGCAGGTCAACTTGTTTAGACTTTATCTGGTAAGGTAGGGAGTCCGTGCAAGACTTCGAGCAGGGGAGTGATACGATCTGAGCTGCACTGGGGAGGGCGAGCCCTCATGTCCTCATCTCTCGTGTCAGGGATAACACAGGAGGAGCAGCAGGCCAAGGCCTTCTCAGAGAACCGAGAATTCAGAGGACGTTGTCCAGACAAGGTCAGCATTCAAGGTGAGTTGCTGAGTATGGATGCTTTGACTGCTGACGGCGCTGGTGGAATGAGGGCAGGGAAGTCGTGGCTTCACGGCACGCCAGTGAATGAAATAAGGACAAATCTTTGACAGATCCATCAAACTGAACTGGACTTGAATCAGACTTTCCTGGTGTGGCTTATTCCGGTGGTTTTTGTGTTCGGGGCTTAGTGGAGTGAATCAGAAGCTTTCAGGAAAAGACTCTTTCCACTAAGGTAAGCCTCATGTGGGAGAGGCCAAGGGGAAAAGTGTGGGCACATTTGGGGAATCAGGGAGATACCTTTAAAAAAGTGGTTTTCTCTTTATTTATAGGTAAAGTATGGTGGTTAAGCCTCTGTTATTTAGATGCAGATTACCGGGGTTCAAACTGTTGGGTTTGAATACTAGAACAGCTTGGGTTTATAGAAATTGTGACCTCTTTGAACCCTTTCTTTTCTCCATATCGTTCAGATAATACAGGATCTACCCCATGAAGTAGTAAGGATGAAACAAAGCAATGAATTTAAAGAGTTCAGACAGGAGCTGGTATCTGGCACATAATAAGAGCTCAATAAATGTTACCAGCAGTCATTACTATTATTCATTACTCATTATTATCTCAGCACTTATCAACCTCCTCCTTATTGAATTCTACCGTGCAGACCCGGCGGATCATGTATAATTGCCTACCATATTTCTCTCCTCTTCCCACACATCCACCCCTACCCTCCTCAGGCAACTCATTTGTCTCAGGATTTTCCCCAGAGACCCAGGGACAGACATTCCTCATGTTGAAATCACTACAGCAGTCTTCTCCACAGGCAGAGGCTGGACCGAGGCCTTCTGTACATTATCTCAATTGTTGGAGCATCCCTAATATGTTCCATTTTACAGGTGAGGAGATTGGGGCTCAGAAGGGAAAGTGACCCCTGTAGGTTACTTGGTCAGCAAGAGGCAGAGTGGAGATTCAGACTTAGGTCTGTTTGACCTCGATGTCCCTTAAAACTCAAAAAAACAAAGCATCCATTCAGACCCCCCACCCCCCCCCCCCCACAAAAAAAGCACCATTGACTATAAAAATAAAGAGGGCTCTAAGTTAGGAGAGCACCGTGATTAGGCCAGTGCTAGGAGAGCCTGAGGTTCTCAAAGAGACTCCTTGAATCTGCCCAGTGTCCAAAATTGTCCTCCAACCTCAAAGGAGCCTCTGTCCCTTCCTCTCTGCAAGGCCGGTGGCCAGTGGCAACACGATGTGATGGTATTACTTTGACTGTGGCCATGCGGTGGTGAGGAAGCCCTGACCCCCTTCCGGCCTCTTTGTCCTGTTTAGTGCTCCATCTGTGGGCCCCTCGCCGGCAGCCCGGCTGGTCTTGACTCTGAGGTGGAGAAGTAAACATCTTGGAAATCTTTATTAGTTTATTTCAGAAGATGGAGCCTGTTTGTCCCTGGGGCCCGTCCCTCTTTTATGGCCTCCAGCCCTTCTTGACAAATTCTAGTGACCGGAGAGAAAACCGCTTTCTACAGCGGATCATTAAAACACCACCATAAACCTAGGGCCATAAAATATTATTTGCTGGGCATAAAAGGGGGGTAGATTTTCCCAGAATGACAACCCAGGCCCTGCTTTCTCCCACTGGGAAAGGCGGCACAGGGATGCGATCGTTCATAAATTCCTTATCTTGCACTCTGTTTTGTGAAATAACCCTGTTGGGAGAGCAGCCAAAAATATTGATTTATTTGTTCCACAGACTCAAAAGCATTTTTAATGAGTGGAGTATGGCGATGCCTTGCCAGTGTGTCTGCAGATGACTCAATCTGTGTGCACACACCCAAATGCACACACGGTTTGCAAAGGGAAACCATGGAGTTCCACAAATTGGAGGTAGGTTAAACAAGAATATTTGAAGGTGGAGGTGAAGAGGCATCCATTTGCCTCCTTCCAACTGTCTGCTCCTCTCACAGCCAAATTAACCAGCACCCATGGTGGGACTGGTTCTTACAACTGAGCCCGACTTTCCAGAGCAGAACCTGATTGAAGGTTCTCAGTGGATTTCACAGTTGGTCTCCCTTGACATTTTCCCCTGGAAAGAATTCCTTCATCCATTCAGGCATTCATTTGGTCGTTCAACAAATACTGTTGAGCACTTACCAAGTGCCAGGCACTGTTCTGAGCACTGGAGTTACAGCCGTGAAAAACACTGTCACAGAGGTTATATAATAACCTCACAGTGGGGTATAATCTCAGCACACCCAATATTAATTTCATCAGATGAAATTCACAGTCCTTTATCTGAACTGCTTGGGGATAGACTGGTTTGTTGGAAATTTTGGAATTTTTTTTTGAAAGATAAAATGGGGCACATGACTACTTAGTTTGCAAATAGCCCCAGTGAGGTCTGGGGAAGTACCCGGTAACCCAACACCGTTCATATTTCATCTGTGAAGAGTACGAACATTCACTCCAACTGGGATAAATTAAGACTATAAATGATCTTGTCATGGGAGGTACAGCTTTGCCACCAAAGGAGCTTAAAAACCTGTTTTCAGAGCTGCTTTTTGTAGAGTAGCAGGTATTCAGTGCCCAGTGCGTGCCTGACCCCTGCTAAGTTCTCCAGAAGCATCACTGTTCATTCTCACTGCACCCCTGATTTTCAAGGTCATCTGTTTCGTTTTCACTGCGCTCCTACCAGGTAGGTCATCAGGTTTCTGTTTTTCTTTGTTGTGTGGCGAGGTCATTCTATTTCTCTGGGTTTTGTTTGTTTGTATTGTAACAAAATCAATATTTGTGTTGTCATATGTGTGTGTTTAAGAGGATTCTGAGAGGCTAAATGACTTGTCTAAGGTTTCACAGCTGGAAAGAGGCAGATTTGGGACTGGAACTCCAGACTGCAGAGTTTACACTCAACCATAACCTAGCACCAGTTCCCACTAGAGGAGAGACAGCAAAACAGGAAATGAAACTCTTGGGGCTAACAAAGGCTAACTAAAAAAGGCAATTAGAGAGAAGCCGGCAGTTATTCCGATAATTCAGAATATAACTTTTTTCTTTTTTTTAAAGGTTTGTGGTTAGGTAGCTAGTGTTTCTGGAGCAAATTCTCGGAATAGGATCTTATAAGCATCTACCTCCAGCACTCAGGTGCCCCCCACGTGGGGGGCTTCAGCTCAGCACCCTTTGGGAACTCTATTCTTAGTCACCTTACTTCCTGACACTTATCAGAGCCTCCGTGGGTGAACTGGGTCCGAAGCCATGCTGCGGAGCATTGCTGGGGTGCCAGCCCAGGAGGAGGGTGTGTTCCCCACAGCCCGGAGAATCCAGGCTGCAGCCGCTGGGCCAAAGAGCTGAAGGGAGGGAACTGCAGAGAGACACTGACTGCCCAGGGGCAGTTTGCCAGGAGGGGACCCTTCTTTGTTTAGACCCTCCTTCCCATGGGCAGATCTAAGGCTAGATTAGAAATTGGAAAATAGCCACTATGTGGTCAAGGCCTAGAGAATGTGAAGGGAGAGGGGATTCAGGCGAACGGGAGGTGTCCCAAGGGCATCTGTGATAAAGTTGGGTTCCCCCTTCTTAAGTCTGCATGCGCCCCTGGTGAAAGAAATCGTCCCCGGAGGAAGCCAGGGCTTCTCTTGCAGTTTGTGGGAAGCCCACACTGCCATTCTGGTGTGCCCAGCAAAGGCCAGGACCCTGGAGGGGTACAGGCAGCTGGGACAAGTAAGGGTCAGGAAGGGACTTGCAGAGGGTGGGGCAGCATCGCCCTGGGGTGATCAGCCAGAGATTGGAGTGGGGGATGGAAAGAACAAAACAGCCACTGCCCCAAGTACCCAGGCCAAGGGTTTTGTGCTTTAAGGTCAAGGGCATGCCAGATGTATGGCAGAAATTGAATCCAGTGTGTGTGTGTGTGTGTGTGTGTGCGTGCGTGCGCGCACGTGTGTGCGTGTGTGTGTGTGTGTGTGTGTCTTCCACCTTGGGTTGAGGATGGGGAGGGCTGAGAACAAGAACTGCACTCCAGTGTGAACCACTGTTTGTGGGTGGCGCCCCTGGCGTGCGGGAGGTAGGGGTCACACGTCCACCAACCCCGCCCAATCGGGGTTCCCCAAACCACAGGTGTCTGGAAGTGCCGGCAAGTTGCAGTGCCCTGCAGAACCTGGTTTTGCCGAACTTCGCAGTCTTTTCACCTGAGGGGACCAGCCAAGATGCAACCCGGCAGGATCACGGGTCCCTTCTGGATGCGTTGGGTCGCAGCCAGATGCTTACTCGCGCACCCCAGCACCCAGATCTCCTACACTGGGGGTGGGGCAGGATGTGTGCGCCTGTCCTCTTCTCCAGCCCCCGGGCTTAGGGACCCTCCCCCAAGGTTAAGAATGGGAAGGAGGTCCTGCTAGAGATCCCGTGTCATGGCGACAGCCCCCTGTGCAGCCCCAGTGCGAGCGGCCTTGGACAGGTGAGCCAAGGGGTCCAGGCTGAAGTTGGGGTTCAGCTTCCATTGGGTAGGCGGTTTTGGAAGGAGAGCAGAGGGCCGGGCGGCGGTCAGGCAGCGGCTGCGGAGTGGACCTCTCTCTTTCAGCAGACGCCTGGGGGATGGGGAGCCAAAAGCAGGGGGATCGAGCAGGGAGTGTATCCCGCCCCCCTGCACCCCAGCTCGTGGTACGGCTTTAAAATCCTGCAGAGTTTGTCATAGGTCGGCCTCAGCACGCATGCGCAAAGACAAAGTTGAGTTTTTCTGTCTCCCCTCCCCTCCCCCCCTTTCCAGCAGCCTTTGGTTCTAAAACTTAAAAAAAAATTTTTTTTTTTTCCTCTGAGAACACCAGGGGAGAGAGGAGTCCGGAGAGAGTGAGGGAGAGAGGGAGGCCGGGGGGTGGGTGGGGGGTACGTGGTCCCTGCGGTCGGTCAGTCTGTCTGTGGGGCGCAGGATCGCGTGGAAGGCTGCTGCAAGCTCCGAGGCGCCGCCTCCGCCGCCCGGAGTCCGGTTCCGTGCGGCCGCTGCGGAGCGAGCTCCTCCCGCCGCCGCCGTGCCCCGACCGCCCGCCGCCCGCCTGCTCACTCTCCCGCCCCTCCGTCCCGGCGCCAAACGAGGAGGTGGGGAGCCACGCCGGCCATGGACCGCCGGAGCTGAACAGCCGCCGCGGAGTCCCTCGCCCCTCTCTAGCCCCACGGCCGCGGTGCCCGCGCGCCTCTTCGCCCTGGAAAGGCGGGGAAAAGAGGGGGATTAACCAGAAGAGGGAAAGAAGGGGGTTGGGAGGGGGGAGCCAGTGTCTCCCCCCTGGGGCAGTCGCGCATCGTCCCCGAACCCACTGGAGGCAGAACTTTCGGGGACAACTTTTACCCAGTTTGCTCCCCCTTTTTACCAAACCCTAAAATGAAAGGACAAAAGTTGGCGCTGACTCTTGCAGCTTGGATGGCGACTTCTGCATTTTCAGCGGCATCTCCCGGAGAAAAACCCATGCGCGCCTGATTGTTCTGTGGCCCCCAAGCTGCAGTGCGTGCGGGTGTGTGTGTGTGTTTGGGTGTGTGTCTGTGTGTGTACACAGACATCCACACACTCACTCGCGGCCGCAGGATCAGCGCCTGGAAGCAGACGTCTCGGCCACAGACTTGGAGAGGAGGAGCTGGAGATCAGGAGGCGTGAGCCGCCAGGAGTCTGCAGAATCCGTGGTGTGAATGAACTGGGGGCACCTGGGCGCACGGATCGCCTCCCCCACCCCCCCGCCCCGAGCCAGAATTGAGTTGTGGGGCATTTTTTTCACCCGCTTGTGAAGATTTTTTTTTATTTGTTGTAAAGTATTTTGCACAATCACGCCCACATTTGGGGTTGGAAAGCCCTAATTACCGCCGTCGCTGATGGACGTTGGAGAGGGAGCGCCTCGCCGCGAAACAGTCGCCTGCGCGCCCTCGCCGGACCCGCGGCTCCCTTGTTGCGCGCCGGCCGGGCCCTGTTCCTGCTGCCGGCAGGCGGACTTCGGCGCCCCTCGGTTCACGGACGCATCCCAGCGCTGCTCCGGCTCAGGCACCCAGACTCGGACGCCAGTGACCGCTTGGGCTCCAATCCCCTGAGCCTGCCCGACGCGCCCTGGAAGAGCACGCAGCTCTGCGCCGGATCGTCCCTCCAGGCTTAACCCGGCCGCTCCGCTCAGATTCTTCGGCTGCCCTCGGTCTTGCGGCGACTTCCTCCCCGCGCCCCCTGCCCCTCGCAATGAAGGTAGGTGTTCTGTGCTCCGCCGACGCTCGCCACTTTTTTTTCTTTGGGAAGTTAACTAAATATCCCGCCCCCCCCCCCCCTATTCCTCCCCCCCCCCCCCCCCCGTTCTCCTAATGCCTGGAGAGGCTAGAACTCCCGCGTAGCTGGCAGGGACCCCTACCCTTTCCCTGCCGCGCTACCCCCCCACCCCCGCCCCGCGCGCTGCCTCGGCCTCCCAGGAGACCTAGTCCCACCAAACGTTCTGCAAGCTTTGGAGAAAAAGTGGGGAAGAGACAAGACAGAAACACAGCGGTTCACGGATGAGTTTCCTTTTGCCCTGAGAAACGCGAGTGTAATTTACTCTGTATACTTCAGTAACAGCATAATGATTCAATTCAACAAATATTTACCAAGCGCGGGCACCGAGAAGGTGTGCAGCCAGGGCTCAGAAAGGGGAAGGGGACTCCTTGGTTGAGAGACCGTGAAGCTGGACTAGGGGCCGACTGTGCCGAGCAGCGCACCTCTCGCCCTCTGCAGCCAGAGGCCAGGTTGCAAGCTCAACGCCGCCGGGGACCCAAGCGCTGCAGGCCCTGTGCCTTTAAGAGTGCCTGGCAGGGGGCCAGCGTACACCCTGGCTCGGGGAACGGGGTCGCGTTATTAGCATTATTAGTTGCCACTGGGTGAGCTCCGCAGTTTGCACCAGTGATGGGGGCGGGGAGGGCTGGCAGTGGTGGCTCTAATCCTGTCCGCTGGGAGAGCGCGCCCCGGCCCCCTGCGCGGAATCTGCCTTGTCCTTTAGAAACATTTGGGCCTCCGCGTTGGGAGAGCGGGCGGGGGGCAGTTTGTGAACTCTTGTTTGTTTTAATTGTCAGTTGTATGTTAAAGCCGAGTCACACACTCCGAGGGTCACCGAGAGTTCACTTTTACAGAAAGTTAACATTTCTTCCTGCGGTATAACTTGCTATTTTCCGAACAACTTTTCCTCTCTGTCCTCCAAGCTTCGATCCTTATTTTCATTTTTCTTGATCTCTCCCCTTTTCAGTTTTTCTAGAAAATAAGCTTGGAATTGTAATTAAGATGTTTCCTAAAGCAAACAAGCCCCCCCCCCCCAAAAAAAAAAAAAAACCCGTTTTTAAAACCCCCAAACTTGGGAGACCCTGTGGCCTTGTTTTACTTTCCAATCAGCCTGGCATCAGGGTCCCTTCTCCTCCCTCGTCTTTCTTTAAATGGACAGCTTACTGTTTGGAAGTCACTTGGAGCCAGCGGTGGGATCGCACCTCTTCAACCCCTGCCCTCCCGCCAACGTTCAAGGCTGCTCCAGCCAGACGCGGAGATTTTGTTTCTAGACAACTTCTGCCAGGGGAGTTCCGAGGGGCCAAAGCTGAAAGAAAGCGCGCAGGCGATGGGAGGCAGTGGAAGCTGTGTGTCCGAGTGTGTGGACCTGTGCCCTGCGTGTTTTGGGGCGGAGTAGAAGGTCAGTTGTTCTCGGGTCTTGGATATACAAGCCTTACTTAGCCAGGCCCGTCTCCACAAAGGAAAACCCTACCCAGGAGGCCCAGCCAAAGAGTCCCTTGCTTTTCCCTCCGCTCAGCGGAGCTCCCCGGTGCACAAGGGGTTAGTACGGTGCGCCAGAGCTCAGCTAGTCTTGAAGTCTCTTTCTTCCTCGCTGTGCGGTACCGGCTGCCCCCTGTTGGCTGCCTTGAGGTAGGACGTCTTGGAGTCTCGGTTCCTTGGGCCGGCGGGCAGCTGCTCGCCTCTTCCTCCCACCTCTGGCTCTGCAAGCACATCCCTTCAGATCACCAGGTCCCACTCTCCCAGGAGGGGCCCTCGGAGGCCCCCAGAGGCCAAGCTGCACTGGGCGGCTGCGTTAATAAGGAAGGGGCCAAGGGTGCGACGCAGCAAATGGGGCTCGGGCAAGTGGAAGAAGGATTGGTACCGCTTCTCCAGGGCATAGCAAGGAACAGGAGCGTCACCCTAGGAAGTCTCCGGTCTGGCCTTGGCGCTCTCACCAGTTTTCCCTGTGGTCGAGGACAAGTGGTGCTTTCTCTCCCTCTCGGTCTGTTTCTTGTCTATTAAAAAGTGGAGTTGAAACTGCCTCTGAAGAGTGGGGGTTGAAGTGTTCTTTAATTTTCTTTCTCCTTCTGCCGACAAACAGCTCTTCTGGACAGAGTTGAGAGCCTGTGGCTAGAGAGAGCTAGACATCTTGTGTGGGAAGGTGGAAGTGGCATCTGTGTGTGTGTGTGTGAGAGAGAGAGAGAGACAGAGAGAGAGTTGTCTTGCAGTCTGGAGAGCCTTGTCTGGGGATGGATGAGGTGAGGCAAGGAACAGAACTAGACTTGGCCACCGTTCTTCCCTTGGATATGCCCTGTTACCGGACCTGGTGTCGGTTCTGAGACAGGGCAGTCAGAGGCTGCACACCTTCCTTGCACTGATTTGGGCTCAAGGAGCTCCCTCCTCCACCTCCTCTCTCTGCTCCACACAGCCCCCGCCCCCCCAGCACTCAGCGCTGTGGACACTTCCCGAGGCACCCTTGGCGGAGCTCTGGCTCCTTGTCTGCTCCCCCAAAGTGGACCTCCTTTCAGCCCATCATCCCCTCCTGCTTCTCTCAGCGGCGTTCCCCTGGGCAGGACGCCCCAATTTTGTGGCTGCCACTGATTTTTCTTCTGCAACTTTCGCCGTCTCTTTCCTTGCTTTCAGGAGAGATCGCAGGTGGGGGGGAAACAAAATTTATCTCCCACTAAGAGCTGCGATTCTTGGGGTTTCCTGTGCTTTTCGCCAGCACGAGCCCAGGTCAATCTAATTTCTTCCTCCCAGTTTCTCCATCATTTCCGCTCCCAGAGACTAGGGGTGGGGGCTGAGGGTGGAGGTGGCAGGGGATACCCAGATCAAGTGAGGTAGCGCCGTCGGCCGAGGGTCCAGAATCTTCGCCCTCCCTCCGGGGAATTTCGTTTTAGTGGCCTCCGGCCTCGGACTTGGGTGCCGCGCGAGTTTGCGCGTGCGTTCCGAAGCTTTCTGCTGCCCCAAACGTCCTCTAAACTAGTGTGACGGATTTCTCTCTCTCTCTCTCTCTCTCTCTCTCTCTCTCTCTCTCTCTCTCTCTCTCTCTCAAGAAGGGTTAGGGATCTGTTCTGAGGCTGGAAACGAGGGCGTGCGAACGAACGCCCTACCCCCACCTCACGCCTCCCCTGTGCTTGAACCTCTCAAATGCCCGCAACCCTCCTACTTGTCGCACACTAGGAACAGATTCCAAGGATCCTTACAAAGTCGGTTTCCTTGGGCTCTGAGATTGTTCAAAAACTTTTAGTCCGTTCTTTGGTAAACTCAGCTTCTCCCCAGAACTTTTGTTTTACCCTCGGTGTTAACAGTCTCCGGAGAGGTCTTATTCGTACTCTTTTCGGATCAGATCTCTTGGTAAACAGGCAGGGACGTTCACCCTACAGAGTAGTGGATGTATTAGTGAGTTTGCTGTGGGTTCCTTGTCTTTCAAACTTGTGGGGCCTTTTCTGGGTTGCGCGGGGATTGGAGCGGGAAGAGGGCCAAGGTGTTTCCGGCCAAGCACGCGGGGTTAAGTGGAGACGCGACTCGCGGGGCTCTCCTGCCGGATCCCCTTTGGGACACCTCCGGCCTACCCCCAGCCTGGAGCTTAGAGACCCGAGTCGCAGAAACCAAATGGCCCGCTCCCAGTTGGCCCCCATTCTGTGAACGAGTGGACTCGCCCCGGGGTCGTCGGGCCGAGAGTGGGTTCGGTTTGTGTGGCTTCGCCTCTAACAAAGAGATCCGCAGTAATCCGCCGAATCTGTTACCAATTTCTCCACTGCCCGCTCCCCGCCCCACGCGCCCCGCCCGTCGGGAAGCTCGGAAAGTGCGCGCGGCCCGCAGCGATCTCTGCCGCCTCCTTGGAAGCACGTCGGAGCGTGTGTGTCTGTGGACGAGTGAGTGTGTGAATGTGCGTGAGTGTGTGTATGAATGTGTGCGCGCGCGGTCCTGGCCGCCGCTGGGGAGAGGAGACTTCGCAGCCTGGGCCGCGCGCGAAGGCAGCCCTCGCAACCAACCCCCTCCCCTGGAGGAAACCTGACACTTGGGGCGGGGGTGGGGAGGAAGACGGAGCCTTCTCTCTGCTGGGCTGGGGAAACCCCAGGTTTCTATTCTCCGGGATGCTCCCCGGGCTTTGCGGCGTTTTAGGGACGAGTGGGACACAGGCGCGGAGCCCTGGGTAGCGGGCACTGGGACCACATAAGCATTTCCTCTCGAGGAGCCCCAAGGAGTCTGGGCCAAAAGGGCGGCTGGCGGGGAAAAGCTGTGGCGGGGAAAAGGGCTCCCGAGCCCCTTCGCGTTTCCACGGCTGCCTAGGTTCCCTCGATCTCTTTTCCGGCGCAGGTTCCAGGCCAGGCCGTTCTGCCGCCTGGAGGAGGCTCACCTTCCCTTTTCCGAGGAAGGGGCTCCCTCGGGGGTTGCGGGCGGCGCAGCGCGGCCGGGTTACCCTTATCAGAGATGTAAAAGGGGATTTTGGAAACCCGCTCCTCCCACCCGCACCCGCCACCGCCTCGCTCCGCCGCCGCCTACAGGTGGAGAAGTCACCAGTGGGGAGGACGGCAGCGGAAGCTTCCAAGGCCGCCCCCTGCCTCCGAAATTCTTCACGACGCGAACCTTCGCCGCCAAGGGCCCTGGCGCCCTGGAATGCAGGGACTCAGCTGAGGCGCGGGAGCATCTCTGGCCCCGCCGGCGGGGGCTCACTCGCACCGGCTCTGCCCTCGCCTTGGACCCTCACCTTTCGGGACTGACCCAACCAAGTCTGAATTGGGCTGGAGGGTGGGGTAGCGCTGTTCCAGGACCAGGCTCACGGTGTCGCGATAGAGAGATGGTCAACTCCAGACCAGGACCAAAGGAAACTGGAGTCCCTCTTGGCTTCCTTTCCCCTTTCTCCGTGGCAGCTGCCAGGAGTGGAGATCGGAGGGGGGCGGTAGGGGGAGTGAGAAAATCAGAATTTGGGGGAGGGTTGCGGGGAGGGCCGAGGGATCCCGTCTCTCGGGACAGCGGGACCCAGACCTCCTTCTTTCCTCTGGGGTATATCCCTTCTCTGGGGTACACTGAGTCCAAGGAGGAGGCCGAAGCCAGGGGAGAGGGCATTGTTTTCCGGTTTCCTTGGTTGGGAGAGCAGCTCGCTCTCCCCCTTATCCTCTGTGCCCCCCCCATCTCCTTCTCCCCCCTCCAGTCTGGCTGAAGAGCGTTCTAAGGAAACCCGGGCTGCCCTTCCCCCTCTGGAAGTGGCTGGCCCCAAAGTGGGCCGTAAACTGATTATGAAACAGACGATGTTAATTCGGAGCCGCATTTCCCAGCTGGGCACTCGCGCGCGCGCTGCTCCCGCGGGCCTCGCCCCCCACCCCTTGCCCTCCCCCCCCCCGCGTGCTGCCCCCACCCCCCCACCCCCCACCGCTGCGCCGGCCACTCCGCCTCCTCCGCAGCCGGCGGCGGCGCGATCCTCTCGCCTTTGCGCTCCTCTCGCCCATGGAATTAATTCCGGCTCCACTTGTTGCTCTGCCCAGGTCGGGGAGCGGACGAGGGTGGCAGCGGGTTCCTGAGTGAATTCCCGAGGAGGGACTCAGCGCAGCGCGAACTAGAGGGGAGCGAGGGGGTGCGGGACGCGAGCAAGCAGGAAGGAGGCAGCGCCTGGCACCGGGGTTTTGACTCAACAGCATTGAGACATGTTTGTAATCGCTGGCGTGCCCCGCGCGCAGGATCCCAGCGAAATCAGATTTCCTGGTGAGGTTGCGTGGGTGGATTAATTTGGAAAAAGAAACTGCCTATATCTTGCCATCAAAAAAACTCACGGAGGAGAAGCGCAGTCAATCAACAGTAAACTTAAGAGACCCCGGATGCTTCCGTTGTTTAAACTTGTATGCTTGAGAATTATCTGAGAGGCAATAAACTGCTCCTTTCTTCCCTCTCCAGAAGTCGGTTGGAATATTAAGCCCAGGAGTTGCTTTGGGGACGGCTGCAAGGGCAATGTCTTCCAAGTTCTTCCTAATGGCTTTGGCCATATTTATCTCCTTCGCCCAGGTCGTAATAGAAGGCAATTCTTGGTGGTAAGTTTTGTTATGTGCATACTCTACTCTTTTATTTAAAGATTCGTTTGTATAATGCTGCAATATTTAAAGCTGAGTCGTGAGTTTGGGTGCATTTATCTAATACACATATATATATATCTTATACAGGTATGTATAGCTCCATAGGGAATCAGAACCTCTAAATTCAGACCTTTTTCTATGAGGTCCTTGTTCAGAGGTATGCTTGTAGTACATCATGTAATAAAGGGGAACCGAAATTCACTTCTCTTATAATTGTAAGCCTATCTATAAAATTGACTTTTTGCCACCTCGAGGCAGTAAAAGTGAGTTCCAGCGTTTATTTTCTGTCACTTGAGGTTATTAACCTTCAGGGTCTGAGGTAGGCAGAGTTGTAGGAAGACAGCTAACCTCCAAGTGGGTATTTGGGGCTTGAAATTTGATCAAAAGGAGGTCAACTTGAAGTAGTCAAATGTCCCTAAACGAGGGTTTCTTGCCGGCAGGGGCCTTGAAGATAGACTGCAGTATATCCAGGGGATTATTTTTGACGGCGTTCTGGATATTTTTTCGCTGTAAATGAACAGCATTTTTCTGACTGTCAAACACGACTTCTGTTCACTGGATACCCTGTCTTGGGTCTTTCACAATCACATAAGGAGCCCTTTTAAGATGTCCGGAACGGGCTGAATTTTTCTTCGGTAGGACAAGTATTCTTCAGTACACTTGTCCTACTGTTCTTCCATCAGTCAAAAGGAACCGCTATCTATCTCCTACCCGTGTCTAATTGTGTCTACTTTCGGCATTCATACATTTTTCAAGGCAGATCGGTCCAGTTTGTGGGGCAAAGTGAGTCATTTTCTTTAATGTCAGAGGCCCGTACCCCAAACTGCCATTTCCCCCTTCTCTGGTGTGGATTTCAGAATTCTGTGAAATTCTGCTTCAGGTATATGGCGGCGAGGGGCAAGGAAGGGAGTGAAAACTCTAACGGAGGAGCCAGATGGCGGGATGGGAACTACACAATACCTCTGTTTTCTGAGTGGAGTTTAAACAGAGGAGTTTTATGAAGCCCTTCTCATACTTTGTCATGAGGACAAGCAGGAGAGAAAAAGCATCTGTGTGCTTAAAACTATGTATCGCTGACATGTTTTCAGGGGGCCCACCTTGAGAGTTCACGTAAATCTTGAATGCACATCTCCCCCTCCCTTTTTTAGGTCGCTAGGTATGAATAACCCTGTTCAGATGTCAGAAGTATATATCATAGGAGCACAGCCTCTGTGCAGCCAACTGGCAGGACTTTCTCAAGGACAGAAGAAACTATGCCACTTGTATCAGGACCACATGCAGTACATCGGAGAGGGCGCAAAGACAGGCATCAAAGAATGCCAGTATCAGTTCCGACACCGGAGGTGGAACTGCAGCACCGTGGATAACACCTCAGTCTTCGGCAGGGTCATGCAGATAGGTAGGAAACCATTTAATGTATTTTTAAATATATAGAAACCTCTCTCCTAGGAGAAGTCTTTAGTGTTACTTACAAGCTTGATATGGAGGGAGTCTCCCAGCAGGCTGGTGGCTTGGGAATTTTGTCATTATGGCTGTGTGTGTGCCTGTCCCCACATCTAATTATAAGTTTTGGACTTCTTGACCCAAATCAGGAGATGGGGGAGGGCATCAAAGACACCTTCATTTTTCTGAACACTTAATTTTTCTAAAAAGCATTTTGTTTAAAATAGTAGTAGCAGAACACCTCACCTCAAAAGATGAGGAGGGGGCTTCCCTGGTGGCGCAGTGGTTGAGAGTCTGCCTGCCGATGCAGGGGACACGGGTTCGTGCCCCGGTCCGGGAAGAGGCACAACAGTGAGAGGCCCGCGTACCGCAAAAAAAAAAAAAAAAAAGATGAGGAGGAAAGCTGAGTCATTTTAAAGTGGCCCAAGCATCAGACTAAAACCTGGCATCTTTCAGAATGCTGGGTGTGTTGGAAGTAAACAAGGTTTTAATTTTCCTAATATAGATGTTTCCTAAGGCTATCAAGATATATATGTTAAAGGCTTTATTTTTAGTCCCAGAAAGACGTTTAATCAGATGTGATCCAATTTACATTTGCGATGTTGGCCATTGATATAAAGGCACGTGCTTCAGACCTCAGCCTAGAAACTTTAAAAAGTTTTAACGTATGGCTCACGGTCCAATTCTTTATTTTTAAATGTGTTGTTGAACTTGCTATTCCATTCAGGGAGGAGGTGGCATTAAAACTGGGCTAAAGGCAAAGAATTTGGCACATCAGTTTGCCTCTGGTTTGGTTGAATAGCATAGGCTACAGTCTGACAGATGTGGTCCTGTCTGTGTTTTCTAGTGAATATTTTCGGTCTCTTTTTACTTTTATGCAAACAAGCCTGTGTAATTAATATGACTGCAGTGACTCCTAAAATAAGCAATTTATCAAAGCAATTAACTATTTATACTGACTGAAGATAAAAAGTTGGCTTAATGTCCATCATGGACGGATAAAATGCTTTTTTAAAAACCCTGAAAAGTGCATTCATTGAGAACAAAAAAGACTTGTCAGTGGATGTTTGAGCCAAGCGGCTTCATAAACTAAAATAATACAGGAGTGGAAGCTGTTCCTCTAATTGAATGGGAAAATGGTCTGCAGCCTCAGCCTGCAGAGTTTCATAGGGCTTTGTCCTTCCTGTTAATGATTAAAATGTGCTAATGTATGTACTGGGCTCTGAACCTAGGAGTTAAGCTTCAGGAACACCGGAGTTTTTCCCCTGATTGTGGGCTGCCTTATGTAGTTAACTGGCAGTGTAGTGAAGATTGAATTCTGGTGCATTTTGATATTGTGAGTGACCCAAAACCTTTTTTTTTTTGGCTATATCAGAATGGTGACCTGTCAGCTTTCCCCCGTCACCTTTGCCTTATATGTTCCCCCGATCTGCCTTCCTCTCAAACTAAACTATGGGAGTGGCTTTTCACATGTATATAAGGTAGTGAAAATCATACACCTCCAATGGCCACAAGGAAGGAAGACAGCAATTGGAACTGTTTTTCTGTGTAGTCACTGCAGCACAGCTTTAAGATCCTCTTCCTACGTAGTCTGTTTTGGGCCAACGTGTTCAGAATAAGCTATCATTTGCTAAGTGGATTTGAGTTCTGCTGAAGATTTATTTAAAATGTGGTCCAAGATTCAAAGAGCCTGCTTCCTCAGGGAACAAGCAGAACCCTTGGTACAAAGGCCTGTATTTAATTGTCCCCTGTAAGCAGACTCTCTGGTCCTCAGCTGTGTGGCACTGTCTAGGTTGAATCGAACTGGGCCGGAGTGGAACCTTGTGGCGGCCTTAGAGGAGGGAGCCCTCCTAGATCCTATTAGCAAGTCACGGAGGCCCTGGGAGCACCTTGCCCAAGGATCCTCAGGTGTCCAAGGTCTCAGAGCAGAAAGCTGCTGCTGGGTGGCTTTCGGGTGAACGCAGACAGAGCCTTTAAAGAAAAAAGAGAGAGATGGAGAGAAGAAAAATCAGAATAGATTTTTATGGAAGAGAAACATGGACCCCACGCTAATAGTGGAAAAGTTACTTAGCTTTCACTTTTCTATTTAACGGTATGTTGGAAGAGAATGAGCTAAGGGAAAATTTAAAACACCTTTGATGCTAGGCGTGTGGGTGCCCCACTCCAGAGCACTTAGTACAGCAGGGACATGGAGGCCAGTTCTTGTCCCTGAGAATCTGACCCTGTGATGGGGCCAGTGTCTGACTCAGGCTGCCACCCCCAACCCCTTACCTCCTTTCTCAAGGCCAGTCCAGGCGCTGTACACCATCGCCTCATAAAGGGCCCACTCTTCATTTTGGAAACTTTCTCGTTTTCTCATCATGCTAGCCTTTCCTTCCAGCTTTTGTCTCTGTCTCGTCTTTGTTTCCATGCTGTGAAAAGATGTATGAGAAAGGCGCCATTTTTAAGGAGGGTGAGAATAGGAGTAGATGTAGATTTCACAGGGAGGGCACTGTAACTGGACCAGCAGTGTTCCATCCAGGATGACTGTATCCACAGGCTTTAGCCAAAGAGCACTTTTCAAGCTGACGTTTCCCTGCAATGACCAGTTAGTTTAGAGATTTCTACCAGGTTTGTATTCTGGGGCAAAAAAAGGATATGTTCAAGATAGACTTACGAAAATAGCAGCATTATTGTGTTTTATGTAAAAGCCCTTTTGTGCTCTATATATACAGGAGAGTGGTTTATTTTCCTCTGTCTCCAGAGGATTGTTTTTCTCTCTCTTCCTCAGACTACCTCTTTATTCTACAAGTCTCCCGTCCAGGGACACAGCATTTTCTATATTATCAGCGTTAATCCTCAAATCACTCCCTAGAATCTGTCTGCTCTCCTCATTTCTCTCCACTCCCTTGCTGTCCTCTGCCTTGCCAATTCAGGCTAGGTAGATGTAACCCCCCCCCCCCCCCCCCCCCCCCACAGGAACTTTCTGGATCCTCCTGTCAACCACCGGTACAGTCCTCAAGTTATTCATTTTTTAAAATGTGGGAGGGAAGCTCTGGTAAATCAGAACCATCACTGTTCCTGGAAGGGAGATCACAAATGGCTGTGGGTTGAAGTGTGGAGCAGAAGTCCAAGAAAAGGGCAGCCTGGGGGATACTTGCATGGGCAGAGCCGTCCTCCTGCAGGATGGGCCTTCTGGTTGGGGCTGAGTCCTGTTGTCAGCTGTTCTTGTGCTCTCCCCCATTGCCCACGCCCCCCCCCAAAGAAAAAGATTGTTAGCAAGCTCTTTAAGTATAGGAGCAACCGTTTCCAGTAAAGAGATTCTAGTGCCAGAAGGGGCCCTTTTTTTCCCTAGGCATCTAGTTCAATACCCTTAATTTTATAGTTGAGGAAAAGAAGGACCCCCCTCATCTTGCCCCCCCTTCCACCCCCCCACCCCAGGCCCAGCTTCAGCTGGCCGGATGTTAACCCTTTCTCTCTCATAGGACAATACGTTAAGTGACTTCTTGTTACATGTAGAAATGTCTCCACATACAAGTGGAGATGGAGGTAGTCTATGGTTACCTCTTTTTTAGTCCTTACAAATAGGGCTCCTATAGAACCGTTTGACAGGGAGATACTCTTTACAAGTTTTAGGGAAGGAGAGAACTTCTTTCCTCTAGGCCTATATATTCTTTACAAGTTTTGGGAAGAAGAACCTTTTTATTTTTTTTCCTCCTTTTTGCTATTATCCTAACACTTGGAGTCAGAGGCTGCTGGGGAGCTGCAGAAGTGACACTAAGGAACTGCGGGCTGTTTTAAAAGTAGACACTCACCTACGTGAGTGAGAAGTGTCAGCCCAGTCAGCTTGGGGTTTGAGAAGAGGCGAGTTTCATTTAAAACTCTCTAGGGACCAGTTTAGAAACGTCCTCTGGGAAAGTCAGGAGCCTTGTTCTGAGACAGGCTAGATGCTGCGGATGGAGGATGGGAAAGCCGGGTTTCAACCACCGAGGCCGCAGGGAGTGGGGAGGGGCTGCTGCAGGGGCTCTAAGCCTTGCAGCTCCCATGCTCCTGGCCCAGTAGGTAACTCAGAATGAAAATAATACCAAACATTAAAATAAGTGTAAGGAAGTCTACCCCAATTCTGCGTTTTCCCTCAGTGACTTCTTTCATGGGCATTTTGGAAAATAAGTTTGGAATATTTTCATAAGAGGTGTAGAGAAAAATCAGGCCAGCACCGCTTAGAATCCTGCCTTGGGCTCTGAAGTGTCAGAGAAGAGGTACCAGGGATGCTACTCCTTTGTCATGTGTCGCTTCTACGTGTGTGGGGGGAATGTCTCCCGCCTTCCCCCTCGGGGGGGGGGGGCGGAGGCTCAGGGCCTCCTTGTTCCCCAGCCAGGAGCGGGGGATCGGCGGTGTGCCAGCCGGTCCCCCGCCACCCGCCCTCTGCGGCACTGGGGCAGTGCCGGGGTGGCCGGGGCTGCGGAGTGCGGGGCGCCCACTCACCCGTCCTCGCCCGCAGGCAGCCGCGAGACGGCCTTCACGTACGCCGTGAGCGCCGCGGGGGTGGTCAACGCCATGAGCCGCGCCTGCCGCGAGGGCGAGCTGTCCACCTGTGGCTGCAGCCGCGCCGCGCGCCCCAAGGACCTGCCGCGGGACTGGCTGTGGGGCGGCTGCGGCGACAACATCGACTACGGCTACCGCTTCGCCAAGGAGTTCGTGGACGCGCGCGAGCGGGAGCGCATCCACGCCAAGGGCTCCTACGAGAGCGCGCGCATCCTCATGAACCTGCACAACAACGAGGCCGGCCGCAGGGTGAGCATCCCCGCCGCCGCGTCCCTCCTGGGGGCGGGCGGTGCTGTGCTCCACTCTCCGTTTCTCTCTCTGTCTCTGCGTCTGGGTCTCCCTCTCTTCCCGTCTCTGCCTCCGCCTCCCGTCCTAGCTTTGCCGGTCTCTCCCCGCCTCTCACTGCTGCTCTCTTTCCACTCTCCCCCCAGCCCCTCCCCAAGCAGCTACACACAGGCCTCCCTGGAGGGGGTGGACACCCCAGAAAGGCCTCCTGGAGGGGAAGCATCCCGCCTTGGCCCCCTCCAGCCAAGGTGCTCCTGACCTGGCCTGAGAAAGAGCTTTCTTTGCCTTTGTAATTGGTCCACAGTAGAGCTGGCCAGGCCAGCTCACAAATAAAAATGTTCCTGACGTTCGCTGCCCTCCGCCCGGGATCAAGTTTGTGGCTGGGCTTAAATGGAGGACAGGGGAGTTATTTATGTCAGTAAGTGCTCAGCTCATAAGGCCCTCACCCAAGCTTCCAGGGTTACTTACCTTCCCCTCTGCTTTCTTCGTGCCCCTCCTCGTGTCATTAGATAGCAGGCATGATGGATTCAGGGTTTTTCAGAAACACAAGTTCTACCAAAACGAGGAGCATTTATATCAGACTGGAGTTTTATATAGGTCTGACCATCAGGCCCATCGAGGTGCTCTGGAGAGGGGAGAGCCACTCAGAAGTGTGCAGAGAGATGCTCTGGAGAGGAACAGCCACTCAGAAGTGTGCAGAGAGATGCTCTGGAGACGTGAGAGAGACACTCAGAAGTGTGCAGAGAGATGCTCTGGAGACGTGAGAGAGACACTCAGAAGTGTGCAGAGAGATGCTCTGGAGAGGGGTGAGCCACTCAGAAGTGTGCACAGAGGGCTTCCCTGGAGGCGCAGTGGTTGCGAGTCCGCCTGCCGATGCAGGGGACGCGGGTTCGTGCCCTGGTCCGGGGGATCCCACATGCCGCGGAGCGCCTGGGCCCGTCAACCATGGCCGCTGAGCCTGCGCGTCCGGAGCCTGTGCTCCGCAATGGGAGAGGCCACAACAGTGAAAGGCCCGCGTAGCGCAAAAAAAGAAAAAAAAAAAGAAGGGTGCAGAGAGATGGTCTGGAGAGGGGAGACCCACTCAGAAGTGTACAGACAGGTGCTCTGGGGATGGGAGAGAGCCACTGAGTAGTGTGCAAAGACGTGCTCTGGAGAGGGGACAGGCACTCAGAAGTGTGCACAGAGATGCTCTTGAAGGGGAGAGCCACTCAGAAGTATGCACAAAGATGCTCTGGAGACAGGAGAGAGCCACTCCGAAGTGTGCAGAGAGATCCTCTGGAGGGGGGAGAGCCACTCAGAAGTGTGCAGAGAGATACTTGGGAGAGGGGAGAGCCACTCAAAGTCTTCAGAGAGGTGCTCTGGAAGGGTGACAGAGCCACTGAGTAGTGTGCAAAGACGTGCTCTGGATAGGGGACAGCCACTCAGAAGTGTGCACAGAGATGCTGTAGAGTGGGGAGAGACACTCAGACGTGTGTAGAGAGATGCTCTGGACATGGGAGAGAGCCACTCAGAAGTGTGCAGAGATATGCTCTGGAGAGGGGAGAGAGCCAGTCAGAAGTGAGCAGACAGGTGCTCTGGAGAGGAGAGAGCCACTTAGAAGTGTGCAGAGAGATGCTCTGGAGACGGGAGACCCGCGAAGAAGGGTGCAGAGAGGTGCACTGGAGAGGGGAGAGAGCAACTCAGAGGTGCGCAGAGAGATGCTCTGTAGAGGGGACAGCCACTCAAAAGTGTGCAGAGAAATGCACTGGAGAGGGGAGACCCACGAAGAAGTGTGCACAGAGGTTCTCTGGAGAGGGGGGAGAGCCACTCAGAAGTGTGCACAGAGGTTCTCTGGAGAGTGGAGAGACCCACTGGGTACTGTGCAAAGACGTGCTGTGGAGAGAGGACAGCCACTCAGAAGTGTGCAGAGAGATGCTCTGGAGAAGGGAGAGGTACTCAGAAGTGTGAAGAGAGATTCTCTGGAGAGGGGAGAGCCACTCACAAGTGTGCAGAGAGATGCGCTGGAGACGGGAGAGCCACTATAAGTGTGCAGAGAGATGCTCTGGAGAGGGGAGAGGCACTCAGAAGTGTGCAGAGTGATTCTCTGGAGAGGGGAGAGCCACTCACAAGTGTGCAGAGAGGTGCTCTGGAGAGGGGAGAGGCACTCAGAAGTGTGAAGAGAGATTCTCTGGAGAGGGGAGAGCCACTCACAAGTGTGCAGAGAGATGCTCTGGAGAGGGGAGAGGCACTCAGAAGTGTGAAGAGAGATTCTCTGGAGAGGGGAGAGCCACTCACAAGTGTGCAGAGCGATGCTCTGGAGAGGGGAGAGGCACTCAGAAGTGTGCAGAGTGATTCTCTGGAGAGGAGAGAGGCACTCAGAAGTGTGCAGAGAGGTGCTCTGGAGAGGGGAGAGAGCCACTCTAAAGTGTGCACAGAAGTTCTCTGGAGAGGGGAGAGAGCCACTGAGTAGTGTTCAAAGACATGCTCTGGAGACGGGAGAGCCATTCAGAAGTGTGCAGAGAGATGCGCTGGAGAGGGGACAGCCACTCAGAAGTGTGCAGAGAGATGCTCTGGAGAGGGGAGATAGCCTCTCCGAGGTCTGCAGGGAGATCCTCTGGAGAGGGGAGAGCCACGAACACGTGTGCAGAGAGATGCTCTGGAGAGGGGAAAGCCACTCAGAAGTGTGCAGAAAGGTGCTCTGGAGAGGGGAGACAGCCACTCCAAAGTGTGCACAGAGGTTCTCTGGAGAGTGGAGAGACCCACTGAGTAGTGTGCAAAGACGTGCTGTGGAGAGAGGACAGCCACTCAGAAGTGTGCAGAGAGGTGCTCTGGAGAGGGGAGAGAACCACTGAATAATGTGCAAAGACGTGCTCTGGAGAGAGGACAGGCACTCCTATATGTGCAGAGAGATGCTCTGGAGAGGGGAGAGAGCCACTCAGAGGTGTGCAGAGAGATGCTCTGCATAGGGGAGATAGCCTCTCTGAGGTGTGAAGGGAGATGCTCTGCATAGGGGAGATAGCCTCTCCGAGGTGTGAAGGAAGATCCTCTGGAGAGGGGAGAGCCACGAACACGTGTGCAGAGAGATGCTCTGGAGAGGGGAGAGCCAGTTAGAAGTGTGCAGAAAGATGCTCTGGAGACAGAGACAGCCACTCAGAAGTGTGCAGAGAAATGCTCTGGAGAGGGGAGAACCACTCAGAAGTGTGCCGAAAGGTGCTCTGGAGAGGGGAGGGCCACTCAGACGTGTGCAGAGAGATGCTCTGGAGAGGGGAGAGCCACTCGGACGTGTGCAGGGACATGCTCTGGAGAGGGGAGGGCCACTCAGAAGTGTGCAGAGAGATGCTCTGGAGAGGGGAGAGAGCCACTCCAAAGTATGCACAGAGGTTCTCTGGAGAGTGGAGAGACCCACTGGGTACTGTGCAAAGACGTGCTGTGGAGAGAGGACAGCCACTCAGAAGTGTGCAGAGTGATGCTCTGGAGAGGGGAGAGAGCCACTCAGAGGTGTGCAGAGAGGT
>NW_021703780.1:69166841-69253331 GCF_005190385.1 Monodon monoceros | reverse complement strand
GAGATGCTCTGGAGAGGGGAGAGAGCCACTCAGAGGTGTGCGGAGAGGTGCTCTGGAAAGGGGAGAGAGCCACTGAGAAGTGTGCAGAGAGCTGCTCTGGAGACTGGAGAAAGCCACTCAGAGGTATGCAGAGAGATGCTCTGGAGAGGGAGAGAGCCACTCAGAAGTGTGCAGAGAGGTGCTCGGGATAGGGAGGAGAGCCACTGAGGAATGTGCAAAGACGTGCTCTGGAGAGGGGACAGAAACTCAGAAGTGTGCAGAGAGATGCTCTGGAGAGGGGAGAGAGCCACTCAGAAGTGTGCTGAGAGATGCTCTGGAGAGGAGAGAGAGCCACTCAGAAGTGTGCTGAGAGATGCTCTGGAGAGGGGAGAGAGCCACTCAGAAGTGTGCTGAGAGATGCTCTGGAGAGGGGAGAGAAGCACTCAGATGTGTGCAGAGAGGGCTTCCCTGGTTTCACAGTGGTTGAGAGTCCGCCTGCTGATGTAGGGGACACGGGTTCGTGCCCCGGTCCAGGAAGATCCCACATGCCGCGGAGCGGCTGGGCCCGTGAGCCATGGCCACTGAGCCTGCGCGTCCGGAGGCTGTGCTTCACAACGCGAGAGGCCGCAATAGTGAGAGGCCCACGTACCGCAAAAAACAAAAACAAAACAAAAAAACAAAACAAAAACAACACCAAAAAAATGAAGTGTGGACAGAGATGCTCTGGAGAGGGGAGAGCGCCACTCAGAAGTGTGCAGAGAGATGCGCTGGAGAGGGGAGCGCCACTCAGAAGTGTGCAGAGAGGTGCTCTGGAGAGGGGTGTGCTACTCAGAAGTGTGCAGAGATGGCTCCCCTGGTGGCGCAGTGGTGGAGAGTCTGCCTTCCGATGCAGGGGACACGGGTTCGTGCCCAGATCCGGGAAGATCCCACATGCCGCAGTGCGCCTGGGCCCGTGAGCCATGGCCGCTGAGCCTTTGCGTCCAGAGCCTGTGCTCCGCAACGGGAGAGGGTACAACAGTGAGAGGCCCGCGTAGCACAAAAAAATAAGTGTGCAGAGAGATGCTCTGGAGAGGGCAGTGCCACTCAGAATTGTGCAGAGAGATGCTCTGGAAAGGTGAGAGAGCCACTCAGAAATTTGCAGAGAGGTGCTCTGGAGAGGGGAGAGAGCCACTGGGTAGTGTGCAAAGACGTGCTCTGGAGAGGGGAGACAGCCACTAAAAGGTGTGCAGAGAGATGCTCTGGAGAGGGCAGAGAGACACTCAGAGGTGTGCGGAGAGATGCTCTGGAGAGGGGAGACAGCCACTCAGGTGTGCAGAGAGATGCTCTGGAGACGGGATAGAGCCACTCAGAGGTGTGCAGGATATGCCCTGGAGAGGGGAGACAGCCACTCAGAGGTGTGCAGAGATATGCTCTGGAGAGGGGAGACAGCCACTCAGAGGTGTGCAGAGATATGCTCTGGAGAGGGGAGAGAGCCACTCAGAGGTGTGCAGAGAGATGCGCTGAGAGGGGAGAGAGCCACTCAGAGGTGTGCGGAGAGATGCTCTGGAGAGGGGAGACAGCCACTCAGAGGTGTGCGGAGAGATGCTCTGGGGAGGGGAGAGAGCCACTCAGAGGTGTGCGGAGAGGAAATCCTTGCCAGGTAGCCCCAGTCTCCCGGTTTCATTCTTTCCTTCCCCTGATGCGGATGTGAAAGGCTCGCCCACAATCGTTAATAAAGACCCTTTTTTCCTGTGGTTAAACACATGGCACTTTATGGCTACTTTATAATGAAGGGGTGAAAACTTTCCCTAACTTTGGCAGCACTGAAAACCAGAGCCATTATTTTTTCACAGAACCCAAGGTAAGTGCCAGGAACTTTCTGGTCAGAGATTTCAGTCTGCTGTATTTTGGGGTGAGGAAAAGGGACGATAATCACAGAGTGAAGCTAGAGGCCTGGAAGGAGCCTTTGGGCCCCTCATCCACACCCCCTCATTTTAAAGACTGGGAAACTGAGGCTGGAGAACCACTTCAAGCCCGTGGGGAGAATTAGTGGATTGACCTGTAAGCCCAGGCGCTTTTTTTTAAATGAAACTAATGCGTCACAGGTCGAGGGTAAAGGGCCATAGTTTTGGGGATTAAAGAAATCTAGGTTAAAATCTCTTTCTGTCTGTTCGTTTCTGAGCCTCGGTTTCCCCATTCGCACATCTGTTAAATGGGCGTTAGCTATCGCTTGGGGTTGCTGTAGGACTCACTGCCATCACATAGTAGATTGCACCTTATTACCAATACTTCACCATTTCTGACATCCAATTTCATAAGGTTCAATTGAAGGGCTGAGGTAAGTGCTTGATAAATGATAGCTTAGTTACTGGAAGCAAAGGACTTAGGGAAGCCAAAGATTATCTAGATCATTCCAGCTAACCTATTTCTTCTCAAATTTGATCTTAACTATTTGGGGGGGGGGGCGGTTCTCAGGGAAAGACTAAACTCTGGAGAATTTCACCTGTGGCGCCTTGAGGGGTCAGGTAGTTGCTCCAGGTGAGTGCGGCCTCTCCTTTCCGAGGCCGCCCGTTGCTGTGGTGCCGGCAGTGTGCGTGGACTCACCCCCCTCGGCAGCCGACCCGCGCCATGGAGTGGGCATGCCAGTCCCGCTCTCTCTGGGGCCCTAGGACTTTGGTCTTGCCCTCATCAGGGACACACCACCTTACGCTGCATGCCGGGTGCCCAGCATCTCAGACCAGAAACGCTTCCAGGACAGGTATGGCTGACCCTTCTGCGCCCCACTGTGCCCCTGTTTGGTGCTTTCATCCATCTTTGTGGATTTCTTCGACTTCCCTCATGGAGAGAAATCCTTAGGGGCTTATAGCAACCAAGAAGAGAAGGTCAAGGGATTTCCAGGTGGAGAGAGGGGATTTTGGAGAGTGGGAAAAGCCCCTTCAATAGAATTTCATTTAACATTTGGATTTTTAAATAGGGGGAGTGTTTTTGGAAATTTTGTAATTGGAGCAATGAACTGTGCTTGGATTCTGGTGGGTGAGATTACTGGGAAGACAGTTTTTCTGCAGGGTAGTGGGGGTGGGAGGAGGAAAGTTAGACACTGTACCAGGAAATCATATTAGAATCTCCTTGGGACATCAGCTTTTGATTTTCCTCAAAGGGGAGCGAAGGTTACATAGAAGGGTTTGCAAAACCCTTCTGCAGACTAGCTGCGGGACTGAAACACTTCATATCAAGGGAGTACACTTCAGCTCCCCTTGTAAGAAAGCCCCTTATGCATCCCTGGAGGGAGAAGGTAGCTGTTCTGGGCAGAAGCAGCCTTCTAACTCACTCTGGCCCCCTCCAGGTTCCTGACAGGCGCTGTGCAGCGTGCCAGCAGCACGCCGGCTCTGGAGGGTCACTGGCACAGGAACTGTGGGCAGTCGGCACTATAAATAGGCAGCCGCCACCTCCCAGACTGCTGGGCGCACAGCACCGTGAGGCCAGACCCATAGGTGCTGCTACTGCGAGGCCAGGGTGACTGGGCAAGGGCCCAGGACCAGCGTCCAGACGGTCACCCTGCAGACCAGGTTTACTGATTGCATCCTGCCTGCTAAGTACTTTCACGCATCTCCTGATCTTATCCTTGCAACCGTGCTGTGAGGTTGCAACCATCACAGTGCCCTTCCCAAATTGAAAACGGAGGCTCAGAATGGTGAAGCCTGTTGCCTAAATTCAGGGACAGATTAGGACAGAACCCAGGTCCGCCTGGGTCCAAGATGGATGCTTTTCGCCTAGGCAGGGGCGGATAGAGAGTAGGGAGTGTGCGAGAAGCAGGAGTGAGGGTACCTGAGATCCACACCCGGTTCTCCCACATTCTAGCTGTGCGACCTGTGCGGGCCACTTACCCTCTATCTGCGTCACTGCCATCATCTAATCCAGGCCACGTTACAACCTCGCTGGGGGCATTAAGTGAGATGAAGAGTATAAAAAGGCTCTTACGATAGTGCCTGCCACACAGCAGTAGTGATAGTAAGAGTGAGGAAAGATTTGGACCCTGATCCTACCTGGGCTGGACACCTGCCCAGCCCTGCCACTTACCAGCTGGGTGCCCAGGGCCAAGTCATGAGCATGAGCTTGGAGCCCACCTGCCTGGGTTCAAATCCTGCCCCCCGCTCCCCCCGCTCCTTCCCAGTGGTTGGGTCAGTAACTCACCTTGCTGGGTCTCGCTTCCCTTCTCTGTGAGATGCAGATGAGAGAGCTCTTCCCTCGTGGGCTGGTGGTGAGGATGAATCCAGGTGACGCAGGTGAGGGACTGATAGCAGCTCAGGGCTGAGTGTTCAAGACGTATGAGTTGCTGCCAATGTTCTTCCCTGCAAAAAAAAAAAAAAAAGAGACAAATGGAACCAATTTTTTTCCTGCTCCCATTCAAAAACTGTGGTTGTTTATTATGATGATGTGTAATAATGAGGGGCTAAGAGGCTATTTATTTTGCAGACTTTTTAAAGAAGGCAACACAAGGCTCCTGGTCATGGAGGACGATGGGGAAGTAGCCCAGGCCCAGGTTTAGCTGGTGACCAGGGCTCCACCCAGCCGGGGAGTTCGGTCACCCGACCCCCGCCCAAGTCTGGGCTCCCGGGTGAGTTCGCCCGCTGACCGTCCCCTTCTCCCCACAGACGGTGTACAACCTGGCGGACGTGGCCTGCAAGTGCCACGGGGTGTCAGGCTCGTGCAGCCTCAAGACGTGCTGGCTGCAGTTGGCCGACTTCCGCAAGGTGGGCGACGCCCTGAAGGAGAAGTACGACAGCGCAGCGGCCATGCGGCTCAACAGCCGGGGCAAGCTGGTGCAGGTCAACAGCCGCTTCAACTCGCCCACCACGCAGGACCTGGTCTACATCGACCCCAGCCCCGACTACTGCGTGCGTAACGAGAGCACCGGCTCGCTGGGCACACAGGGCCGCCTGTGCAACAAGACGTCCGAGGGCATGGACGGCTGTGAGCTCATGTGCTGCGGCCGCGGCTACGACCAGTTTAAGACGGTGCAGACCGAGCGCTGCCACTGCAAGTTCCACTGGTGCTGCTACGTCAAGTGCAAGAAGTGCACGGAGATCGTGGACCAGTTCGTGTGCAAGTAGTGGGCACCCCGCCGCCCGCCTGTCACCCAGCCCCACTCCCAGGACCCACTTATTTATAGAAAGTACAGTGATTCTGTTGTTGTTGTTGTCTTTAATACTGTTTATTTTTTGTCCCCAAGAATTGCAACCGGAACCATTTTTTTTTTTCCTGTTCCCATCTGAGAACTCTGTGGTTTATTATTAATATTATAATTATTATTTGGCAAAAAGGGGGGGTGGGAACCAAGAAAATATTTATTTTGTGGATCATTGAAAAGTAAGACAAGACTTCTTTTGCTGGTATATAGGATGAGGGGGGAATAACGCACACCTTAAGTTGGATGTGTGCACATCTGGAAGGTCAAGGAAACACTGTTTTCTTTGTCTCAACTATGGGGTCATATGGGACAGGTAGCGTCCAGCTGCAAGAGGGTGGTACAGATCTATGCGTGATTTAGCTCCTGTGACTAAAAGGAATTCGGCGCTCTGGTGAAAGTTGAAAGGTCTTGAGAAGAAAACAAAACAATGAGACACACACACACACACACCCCCGCCCCTTTCCCAGGGGCTGCCAGCCTGAAACATTTCCAAAATGGTATTTAAAGTCTAAGAGCAAAAATCTCATATCCCTTAAAGAAAAAAGGTTTATCATGTGTCGCACTGTTCTCAAACATTCCATCTACAGATGGTCCATTCTACTAGCTACTGAAACTTGGGGAGCAGGGAGGGAAGCCCCAGAAATTAAAAAAAAAGAGAAAACTTAAAAACTCCTTATATTAAGTCAGTGATTTTACGCTGTTGTGGGAATTAGGTTATCCACTTGGAAAAGGATCCCCGAGCGATTCTGGGTACTAGAACTTTTGTTTGGAGAAGGGCAAGGGAGGTTGACTTGACTGTAAAGGAAAATATACTGTAATTTTCTTAGGGATACTTGGTTAATAAATGATAACAATGAAAATAATAAATGAATTCCATTCACAGATCCTCAGCCCGAGCTACAAGGTAATTGCGTGCAGTTCAGCACTGCACCAGAGCAGAAAACCTATTTGAGGGGGAAACGTGACATCCGCCCTCCCTACTTGACCCCGCGCCCTATCCGATTCCTCCATGCCTTGCTGCGCTGTGACGCCGGCACGTTTCCAAACGGCAGCTCCACTGAGTCCCCTCTGATAGTAGGACAGGAAATGAAACATAGGAGCTCCGTTGGGAAACAGTTTGCTACTTAGGGATTTTGTTTTTCCCCTATAACTTTTATTTTGAGGAGCAGTAGTTTTCTGTGTTTTAATGACATTACTTGGCGAATGAACTTCACAGAGGTGTGGCAGCGTTTCCTGTGTTTAGACTCTCCACTCACGCTTTCCTATTACCCTGCAGGTGTACCCCAGAACTGTTCCTAGAGGACTTGAACAGTTGCATTTATAAGGGGGGAAATGTGGTTTAATGGTGCCTGATATCTCAGTCTCTTGTACATAACATACATATATATATATATATATATATATACACACATATATATATATAAATATAGATATAATTATATCTCAGTGCAGCCAGTGATTTAGATTTACAGTTTACTCGGGTCTAGAGCCTTGTTGTCCTCCATTGCAATCCAATTGGGATTTTTCCAGACGGTTTCTGAGTTGAGCTGGGGCTGTGGCCTTGATGCCGTCACGCCCTGAGCATCACGGAGCAGCCTTGTTTCTGAGGAATCCGGAAGGTCTTATACTCATGTGCATTGTTGGTTTGAAGATTTCTTTTATCTTCCCTGCCCCATCCTCCTTTTCTGTACCCTTTCTGGAGAGGGCATTACTTATTCATCACAGACGTGGGAATGAAGAGATATTCAACACTCGGAAGCATTGTCGGCATTTCTCTTTCCTTCATGCATTTTGCAGAGTGGAAACTGGAGCCCATTAGACCTGATAGTACCTATTTGAGTCCCTAAGGAAAATCCAGCTCACAACATATATAGCTAGTTTAAAAAAATTTTTAAACCAGGACACCTCTTTCCAAAGAGTGCCATCAAATGTGTTCTTATCTCAGACTTCTGTTGTTTTAAAAGTTTGGAAAGATACACATCTCCTGCAGCCCTCGTGGGAACGGGTGGCCCTCAGATCACCTCAGCCACCTGTGGCTCTTGTTGCACAAGGATATTCACTCCCCTGCAGTTGCAGTGAATTGCAAGCAAAAGATCTTGAAAGTAAGAAGCACTAATTAGTTTAAAATGTCACTTTTTTGGTTTTTATTATACAAAAACCATGAAGTAAGTTCCTTTTATTTGCTAAACCAGATTTTGTTCCTTTTTAGTGATTCATGTTTATGAAGAGAGTTGAGTTTAACAATCCTAGTTTTTAAAGGAAACTATTTAATGTAAAATATTCTACTTGTCATTCAGATATTATGTATATCTTCTATGGCCTTTATTCTATACTTTTCATGTACATATTTCTGTCTCGTGTGATTTGTATATTTCACTGGTTCAAAAAACAAACAGACATCGAAAGGCTTATGCCAAATGGAAGATAGAATATAAAATAAAACGTTACTTGGATATTGGTAAGTGGTTTCAATTGTCCTTCAGATACTTCATGTGGAGAGTTTTTGAGAAAACATGAGGGATAGTTTAGGGGTGACTACATGTCAGAATAACAGAAGAGTGGAGAATTTTACCAAAACCAAACTATTTGGGAGCTTCAAAAGATTTCTATATGTAACGGAACAAAAGGGGAATTCTCTTTTCCTATATATGTTCCTCAAAAAAAGAAATCAAGCAGATGGCTTAAAGCTGGTTATAGGATTGCTCACATTCTTCGAGCATTATGCATGTAACTTAATTGTTTTAGAGCTTGTTGGTGTTGTAACATCTCAGAGCTAAGAACTGAAAAGGCACATGCTTTTATCCATGACCAGAATTTTAGTCCAAAACAAAGTGTATTTGTGCTCACCGCTGCAGCTAGCGCGCTGCTCTAGTTCGAAGTTACTGTGTGGATGGAGTGTCTCTTTGCCCCTTGGAAAGCAGGTTTATGAAAAGCAAGCCTCAGTCTGCAGAGAATGAAGGAAACTGAAGGTTCGTTGTGTTAAGTGCAATTAATACAAGCCCTGTGCTTCTTGAAAACGCGCAGCGAAGCCCGGCCCGCGACGCACAGATTGATACGTTAGCCCTTTGCTTTTTTTCTTTCCGGATAACCTTGTAACATATTGAAACCTTTTAAGGATGCCAAGAATGCATTATTCCACAAAAAAACAGTAGACCAACATATAGAGTGTTTAAAATAGCATTTCTGGGCAAATTCAAACGCTTGTGGTTCTAGGACTCACATCTGTTTCAGTTTTTCCTCAGTTGTATATTGACCAGTGTTCTTTATTGCAAAAACATATACTCGATTTAGGAGCGTCAGCATATTTTTTTTTCTTCTCATCCTGGAGTGCATTCAAGATCTTCCCAATACAGGAAAATTAACAAAAAATTTATATACAGGCAGCGACAAACAGAGCTATGTTCAAAATAGTAATTATGGGCTTAAGTACAAGGAAGACTGTTTTAAGCTTTAGTCCAGTGTATCTGTTCAGTTTCTCAAGCTGCTGACCTCCCGAGACTGGCACTGTGTTTCAGTAGCCCATGCAAACCCTTTGCTTGTACGATTTGCCAATACAATTTTCAATTTGTTTTTGCAAGACATTGTTCAAGCCACCAGAAGTATCAAAGATGACACTGTAGCAGGATAAGTACTCCAAATAAGAGAGTCACTGGCTGACTCACAGATTCATTAGCAGAAACAGTCCCCAAAGACTGAGTGACCCATCATTTAAATAGAAACAGCTAGAAAAGGTACTGATAACTTGAAGGGTATATATGATGCAAATACGCACCAAGACGTAGGTCTAAGATACTGCATTATCACTGTAAAGTATACTTCTAAAATATTTATTTTTTTAAGAAAATATTTGTTAGTCTCCCCTCTCTGTGGAATGGTGAAAGCCAGATGCCATACTTTGAAAGTAAGATGATGGAACGCATTCTTAATACAGGAAACATTCAGCAACGTAGGAATTAAAACTAAGTAAAGGAATCTTCTAATTTACCTGTTCGCACAGACCTTACATTTAACTCTGATGACTGGATAATATTTTATGTTAGTAAAACATCATCTTGTTAGCCAACTTTAAAAAATGGATGTGGAATGATTAAAGGTTGGTACGATTCTTTTTTAAAAACCAAAAATGTATCAATTTTAATCCAGAAGATTTAATTAACATTCTGTCTCAGTATTTCAAAAGCAAAAAAGGAATAAGGAAAATTGCATTTTAAACCAGTTTTACAAGCAGTGTACCATTTGCTGGGCTAGAAATAGATAAAGATTATTTATTTTTGTTCATATCTTGTACTACTTTTCTATTAAAGTCATTTTATAAAATCAGTGCAGTCACGTGTATGTTTGGCAGAGATGGTGTCCATGGCAGTTGAAATTTGATGTGGGCCTAGAGTGTGATTGTGGCTTAGCGAATCCAGGAAAAAGTGCACATTTCAGGCATGTAGATGATATTATGGTCAAATCTCAAGGATCTATTGTGTATTTTAATACTTATCTTTTTTTGCCTGTAGCTATTTTTTTCCCATTTCTTATTTGTTCTGCTGCTAATATATGAGAGTTGTATCGGGAGATTATTATTCAGTGCAGGCATTTAGCACAGCAACATGGGATTGTGAAGAAATACCAGGGCAAGAGAAGAAAGAATGATCTGAGGAGAGAGAAAAAAATGTCCTAGGTAAACAGACTGAATCACCTGGAATATTCTCTGCTGGTTCCCTTTTGGAAATTGCCATGGTTGCCAGCCAGGTGTTTAGATCAGGTTTCTCCACCTCGGCACTTGGCTTCTGAGGCTGGAGAATTCTTTATTGTGGGGGGCTGTCCTGGGCAACGTTTAGCAGCATCACTAGCGTCTACCCACTGGATGCCAGTAGCTCCCCCATTTGTGACAAGCAAAAATGTCTCCAGACACTGCACAATGTACCCCAGGGTGCAGAATCAACCCCAGGTGAGACGCACAGCTTTAGATGGAGGAACTGAGGTTCTGAGCACTTGGGGAACGCAGGCTGACCACGGTGGTGGACTGGTGCTTGCCTAGGGTGGCTAATGAACCTGAGAGGTCCCTTGCAAGCTTTTTCATGTAGAGTATGGAGCTGTAGCATCCTTCACAGGGCAGCCTGGCTCAGTGATTAAGAATATAGGCTCCGGAGCCAGACCACCTGGGTTCAAATACTGGTATTGCCATTAGCTCTGTCACCTTGGGAAAGCTGTATAACCTCTCTGAGCACCCAGTTAAGGTGGGAGAGAGTATTACACTGTAGGTTCTTGTAAACATGAGTTACCGTGTTTGGACTGTTTAGCGCAGGTTCGAGTACATAGGAAGAGCTCACTATAGGCTAGCTAAGAAGGATGAAGTCTGAAGACTAAACCCAGGAAGGTGGGCCAGTGTTCTTTAAAATACCCCCCAGCGGCTAGCTCAGTGCTAGGAAGGCCCCCTTAGTGTTTGGGGGAGGTTACAAACCGTGGCCCTCTGTGTATATAACATCTCCAGATGTGTTTTGTTTGACTGGCAAGCAGTAAAAAGATACTCAAATTAATTGGCAGCACTTAAAAAGATGAGTATTTTCACATTCAAATTGGGATTTCTTGCTTCAAAACAGGAAGAACTGGCCACCTGAGTACATGGTATCACAGGTCCCCTGTAGCGACGCTCAGCGGGATCCCAGCAGCCACTGCGCCTTCCAGACAAGGCCGGCTGTGTCCAGTTAGCCAGCCATTTTTGCCACCTAACTGACCCCTGCAGACTCACGCACTTGCCATGGTTGTCACAAGTGTTTTCCCTCTAACTCAGAGTTTCTCAACCTCACCCTTACTGACATTTTGGGCCAAATAATTGTGAGGGGCTATTGTGTGCATCAGACCCTCAGAGGGGCTTACCACATGACTCTTGCCTCAGAGACCCTGACCAGAGCCGCTCACACCAGTGGTGACCCCTTGATGCCGATGCTGCCAACACCGTACTAGACTCAGCGCCTCGAGACTCACAGGCTTCATCTCCTTCACTCTCCCTGACAAGCTTATCAGACACGGATGTGAGCATCATGCCCATTTCACAGATGAGGATGCCGAGGCTGGGAGAATTAAGTCACTCACTTTATCAGTTGTCCATTGCTGAATAACACACCACACTCACACCAAAAATCAGTGGCTGAAAACAATCACCATTGTATTTGCTTGGGATCCTGTGGGTAAACGATACGGGCTGGGTTAACTGTGAGGGGCGGTGTCCTGCTGCTGTTACTCAGGGCCGGCAGACGGATGAGGGGCTGGCTGATCCTACACGGCCTCTCTCTCGCACACTTCAATAGCTGGTTCTGGCTGCTGGCTGGCCCTTTCTCTCCATGTGGTCTCTTATCTTTAAGGATAAGGGGTGCCCTGGGCTCTTTCACACTGTGATACCACATCCCACGAAGGTGAGACTGGAAGCCTCAAAGGCCTCTTGAGGCCTGAAATCCAGTTACACTGGAGTTGGCCCTCCACATCCACAGATATAGAACGCTGACATCGGGAATTGAGCATCCTCGCATTTTGGTATCTGAGGGGGGGTCCTGGAACCAATTCCCATGGACATGGAGGGATGACTATATATCACTTCCACTGCATTTACTGGCCAAAGCAAGCCCATGGACAGCCCAGATTCAAAGAGATAGAGAAATAGGCACCACCTCTCAATGAGAGGAGTGGCAAAGTCACATTGCAAAGGAGATCTGTACAGATTGGGAGAAGTTGCTGCAGCATCCTTCAAATGGTCTCTCCCATGGGCCAAGATTCCACAGTGTTTGAGTGGCTCTACCTCGCCTCTCTCCTCTGACAGCACCTGCAATAGGATTCCCTTCTCTCACCCCCAGAAACCCACCTTAAGCATGGGGCAGAGGGTAGGACAAAGAATTTGGAGTCAAGAAAACCTGGTTCCAAGCTTTGCTCTTATTAGCTGTGTGTCCTTTAGCCAGTTACTTAACCCCTCTGAGCTTCATTCAGTATTCTCATGTGGAACATGAGGATATAATAACGTTATAGAGTGTTGGTGAGGATTGCTAATCATGGAAGTAAAGAGCATGGCACCGAGTAGGACCTCAAGGAGTGGCAGGGATGATGGTGGTGGCGGCAGCAATCACCCACTGGCATGGGGAGAAAACAGCCACATTCCCATCACCAGCTTTTGATGACTCATGTGCCTCCCTGATTCAGCAAATTGCAGGGCGCTCCCTTCAAGGCACTGGGAGGGGACTCCTGAAGGTTCCTGATCAGGCTCAGGCTGGGGAAGCAGAGGGTGGGGAATCAGAGGATGGGCTCAGCCTCAGCTCAGACATGCCAAGTCCTCCCCCATCCCTGGGAAACTCCGAGGAATGTTTTCCCATGTCTCAGGAGAGACCTGTGACACGAGCAGGGTGGGGACCTACCTCTTCTTTACAGAGCAAGATTTTGAGGCTGAGAAGAGCAGCCCTGAACCCTAGGCACACCCTGCACCGTACCCCACTTTGCTTACTGCGGGTGTCAAGCTGTGCCCCCGTGCGTAAGCCAGTGAGCTTCCTTTGGGCCTCAGGCTCCTGTCTATCAAGTGGAAATAATAAGACCTGTGCAACTGCTCCCATTCACTGCACACATGTCCTGGGTGGTTTTTGGGGTTTTTTTTTTATGTATTTTTCATTATTTTGTTTGATCTCATGGCATCCAACAAAAAGAAGGGTTACTCTTTACATTTTCCAGAAGAAACAGAAGCCCCAGGAGATTGTCTTTTCCGAAACTACAGAGCTGGTAAGAAGCAAAGCCAGGTCCCTCTGATTATAGAGCCCTCATTTTATCCACGAGATGACACTACCTCAGGGTTACTGGAAAGAGAAAAATGGAAGGCTAGAAACACTAGAAACCTAACATTTCATTCCTGACCCAGAGTCACTTGTCCTAGTTTTCGAGCTGAGATCACCTTGGAGTCCCTGGTGAAAGTTCACACACTCTTGCAAGGTTTCCCTCTGCACATGAACCAGGTCTGAGAGACCTAGACTCTGGCTTTATGACCAGCCCAACAGCACTTTCACCATCTGGATAGTGGCCCAACTCTGGCCACCACTTTGCTGTGTGACTTTGGGCAAATCCCTTCCCCTCGGTGGGCCTTATTTCCTGACATGTGCACAACGGTTTGGATGGGGTCACATGACTGAGTTTGGTTTCCTGTTCAGCAGTATCGCGTCCCAGGAAATTGCTGGCACGTGGAGGTGGAGAACAGGCCTCAAACCCTAATACTTGGGAATAAAAAGAATGCAAATGAAAACCGGCCTCCGCTGCTTACGGATACATACAGGGAGAGCATCTCGTTTGCGCGTCCTCCTCTACCACGTCCTGGCTCCATGCCCCACCCAGCATGAGGTGGCAACACAGGAAAACTGTGAGTGTCAGAATCAGAAACACCTGCACCATCTTGGGCAACTCTGACCTTTCTGAGCTCTCATTTCCTGGTCTGTGAAACGGGCAAACCCTATCCACGGTGCAGGGCTCCTGTGAGGATTACCTGGAAAAGGGTGCCCGCAGTGATAGGCACATGGTGACCACTCATTAACCAGAAGCTCTTATGTTATTATCCTAATCTGTAAGCCCTCCTGTCTGCCGGGACCCCTCCCACCCTGGAGAGAGAAGCCTGATCAACTATGTAGCGTCAGATGATTCACGAGTTAACTCCAATGCACTCCTCGGCACGTTGTCCCCCGAGTGTGCTTCCTGGGAGAAGAGGCTAAAAGCGGTCAATTCTTCACAGCCCTCCCAGCCCCCGGCCGTCTTTCTGGAGGGATCTCTGGCATCCTCGAGGTGGATTTCCCTTCCTAGGGCCTCTTCAGACTTTCACGATTCCGGCTGTGCCTGAAGGCTGTCTGCTTTTATTCTCTCACTCCACCTTCCCCAGACGCTGCTGGGCGCCAGGCCTTCTGCAAGGTGCGGAAAAGGGCGAGACCCTCTCATGCCTCGAGCCGCTCCAAGTTGACCTCGAGGTCCACTGCGAGGTGCAAGTCCAGGCTGAACCAGGAAGGAGACTGCACGGTGATTCCCAGGGAGCCTCCACGCGCCGGCAGGAAAACCACACTCGAGCACGTTCTCAGCGAGCAGTTTAAACCACTTGAATTCGGGTCTCGCAAACCAAGAAACCAGTTCTAAGTGTTTTCACCTCTCCCACTGCTTCCTCCTAAATTTCATTAGGGCTGACAATTTGTATATCCACTTACAGTGTAATGTGATTTAAATGGCTGACCATAACTGTTAGTGATGGAGTTTTCCCGGGGCGCAGGGCCCCTCCGCAGCTGGGCGGTAGTTTTAAAGGCCAGGATGCCTCTTGTTAGACGCAGTGTTCGTCCTAGGAGGCGGGAGGGACTGCCTCTTGGCCCCCTTCCCTCTTCACCCCACAATCACTTTTGTTCTTGGAGGCCGAGCTATCTTGGAGTTTTCGGCATGCAATAAAACACACTCGACCACAGGCCCCCGTGTTGAGCCAGGACGGCTGGAGGAGAAGCCAAGCCCGTTGCCCTGACCGGCTACAGGGTTAGGAGGAATTGACAGTGTGTGTCCTGCTTTGTGGCTTTTCTTTTCGTTTTGGCTTTGTAACTAAAACAGAGCTGATGCCTCAGAGATGGGCTGTTCAGTTTTATTTTATCCCTTCTCAGGATTTCACACACATTGTGTATGTGAGTCTGTGCTTGTATATTTGTGGGGGGGGGGGGGCGGGGGAGACCAGTTATCATATCATGGATTGAATTTGGGTTTGAATCCTTGCCCTGTCTCACTTGGGGACCTCAGGCATCTCCTTTTGCCTCTATGAGTGTCGAGTTCCTCACCTGGATCATGAAGCTGGTGTTCCTGCCTTGCATAATTAATCACGTGAAGTATCTAGAACTGCACTGTCCAATACAGGAGCCAGTAACCACATTGGCGATTTAAATTTAATTAAAATAAAATAAAATATCCAGTTCCTCAGTTGCACTGGCTACATTTCACATGCTTAACAACCACACATCCAAAGTGACGGCGTAGTTACAGCACTTTCCAGCACTGCTGTACCTGCAGGAAGAATTGTGGCCTTCAGCACCTTTAAACCACACCAACACCTGCGGTCAACAGGGTGCTGAATTAAATCAGAAAAACACCTTACAGAGATCAGCTTCCCCCAGAATTGAGAATTTGAAACTCACAAATCAGCTGTCTTATTCTGAGGACCCTGTTTCTCGTATGCATAATGTCCAAATGCGGGAAAATACTCCACAGAGAGGCAGATGCAACACAAGAACAGCAAAGACTGCAAAGTGCAAAATGGAGGCTGTAACACGGCAGGTGCCCAGAGTGCCAATGGTTCTGGACCGTATTAAGGTTCTTTTGACCACAATCCCAGAAACCAACTTCAGCTGGAGGAAACAACAGCTCCTTGGAAGATGTTGCCATGTCTCCTGGAAGCCAAGGAAGTCTCGAGCCATAGCGGTGGCTCCGGGGACCTCAGATCAGAAATGTGTGAATTTTCCCTCTGCTGTGCTCTCCAAATTTGACAGAGCTCCCGAATCGGCTAGGATATTCATAAAATACAGATGCTAGGGCCCTCCCTTGGACGTGCAGATTCATTATGCTTGGAGGGAGTCCTGGGAATCTGTTTTTTCTAGGCTCCTTGGATGAGACTAAAACCTATGCTCCAGATCTGCACTCCCAGCTCTCCTGTGTTTCTAGAAACCTTGCTGCCAGGTTGAATGCCATAATCCAGAGCAAGGATCTGATTCGCCCACTCATCTGCCATTGTTCAATCAGCACAGCTGGGGGTGGGGAGGAAGGGCAGCAGAGTTTCTGGGCTCAAGTCCGATTCCTGGGGTCTAAATTCCTGGAACTACCATATAACCCAGCAGTCCCACTTCTGGGTCTTTGTCCAAAAGAACTGGAATCAGGATCTCAGAGAGACATGTGCACTCCCGTATTCAGTGCAGCATTATTCACAATAGCCAAGATCTGAAAATAGCCTAAATGTCTATCGACAGATGAATGGATAAAGAAAATGTGGTATATACGTACAAGGAAATATTATTCAGCTTCGATTAAAAAAAAGGAAATCCTGCCATACACAACAACGTAGATGAAACTGAAGGACAGACGTTATGCTAAGTGAAATAAACCAGTCACAGAAGGACAAGATACCGCATGATTCCACTTACAGGAGGCATCCACAATCGTCAAACTCCTAGAAACAGAGACTAGAACGGTGGTTGCCAGGGGATGATGGGGGGAGGGGGAAATAGGGAGTTGCTGTTCAAACGGGTATAAAGTTTCAGTCACGCAAGAAGAATAAATTCTAGAGACCTGCTGTACAGCGTTGTGCCTGCGGTTAACAATACTGTATTGTACACTTAAAAATTTGTTAACAGGTAGATCTCATGTTAAGTTCTCTTACCACAACTTAAAGAAAAAAAGGAGGGAGTTTTGATGAGGTGTTCAGAGAGCACAGACACAGCTCCTATGGGGCCAATGCCATTTCAGGGCTTTATTTTGTGACGTCTAGGGGTAGTGAGGCATTTTGTCGTGCAGTCACAGGTAACCAATTCAAAGAGCTCTATTTTCTTTTGGGGGGAAACCATTTGAAAGCCATTTCTCTTACTATTTAATGTGCTGTTGATTTTGCAACTTTTCAGTGAAAAACTTAGTCCTGAGAACACGTGATTTTAAGGGGTGCTTCACACACCTGACTTGGTGATATCCAAGGGTCTTCATCTCCTTTTTGCCCTCAGACTAAATGCTCTATTTCATAATGGAAATGAATGGGTAAAACTATTCCTGTGTGTGTGTGTTTGTGTGTATGGGAAAAATGTCTGAATAGCAGTGCACCAAAGTGTTCACAGCGGTGAAGTCAGTTTTTAGTTTTGTTAATCTTTATATTCTAATATTTCTATGATGAAAATGATTTTTTTGCAATCCTTAAAGGTCATTTTTAAATATAAAAATGGACACATGAAACGATGGTTGACATGCGTGTGACTACCCCTGTGAACAGTGTGGAAGATGATCTCTGAGGGCTAACTTCACACTTGAAGCTAAGCAAAGTTTTGGCTTCCAAGGGTGGAGAACCGCTCAGGAGTCTGGTAATCGGCGTCACACCCCTCCCTCCACAGGAGGCGATGGGGGGAGGACCCGCTAGGCTAGGTCCTGAGAGTCAGGCTAAGGACTCTGAAGGGGTTTTTCCTTCGTACCTGGGACGGTGCTCAGTGCTGATAATTATGCAAAAGTACAGGAGGAAAAAATGAAGAAAGAATTTAAGTCAGACTCACATGGTGAAGCTTGGGGAGGAGGGAGAATCAGAGGATGTTTACTTGACACAGAGCATTTGGGTTCCTTTAGGTTTCTGACCTGGGGCTGGAAGAGCACGGGACCAAGGACGTGTGGGTGAGCAGTTGTCGCTTTCAGTGGGGGTGACTGAGGAATTGTGCCAAACGGCAGCAGAAGTCAGTCCACTCGGCCAGCGGTCAAGGGAAGTGAAGCCACGGTGAGCTTGGGGAGGTCCTTCTGTTTGAGGCCGGCGGTAAAGGCGGACGGCATCCCCCCTGGGCTGATGCATCCTCAGCCAAGGGGTGAGCTTCCCCCTTGGTTTCAACAGAGCTGCTCCCTTTCCATGGACATGTTTTCGCAATGACTTGAAGATACAAATGAATTGACGGCATCTTCTTCACTTGCTATGTTGCTGGCAAATAGAAACTTTTACTATTATATAGTATCCCTATTAATACCAGATGCTTTGCACCTCAAATTCTATTGGGTTTGGTATCAGTACGGCTACCATCGTCTCCTTTTGGTTGGTACTTGTCTCTTTTAATCCTTTTGTTCAACTGCTCTGTATCTTTAGGTTTTGAGTGTTTCTTTTAAACATCTGGAGTTGGATTTTCTTTACTCTGACAATCTTTACTCTTTGCCTTTTAACTGACAAGTTAGTTCATTATTTTGATTGTGTATATTTTGAGCTTTCTATCTGTCCTACTTTTTCTTTCTTTTGTTTATCTTCCTTTCTTGCTCTTTGGGGTGACTTGTATTTCCTTTTTCTCATTCCATTTTCTTACTTTTTGTTTCGGAAGCTATATTTCCTATTTTTTTTAAATATGGATACCCTCTATGCTTAAATATGTATATTGAATAAAGTCTAATATTAATCAGTACCTTGATCATCTTCTCAAACAATGTGAGGTTCCTAGATCGTTTCAATTCCAGTTTTTCTTCTCCTAATGTATATGCTCTTATTTGACCAGTGTCTTGGTTGCTTAATGCCCTAAAGTAGATACTGCAGTTATTATTTTATACAGTCAATGTTCATTTAGATTTTCCAACATATATGCCAAGATCTTGTCTCTTAGACCACCTGTGATCTGTATTGACTTTCCTTAGCGCCAGAAGTGCAGCCTTTAGAAGTTCTTTTAGTGAGTTGATGGGAATTGTCTTCGTTTTTTTTTATTGAAAATATTTTTATTTAACCATCAATCTTAAATGGACGTTTTCCTGGGTATGAAATGACAATTATTCATCCATCCCTTTGACTCACAAAATACTATGATAACAAAGCTGTGTGCTAGACACTAAGGAATCAGGTATGAGCCAGTGCAAACTCTGTCTCTATTCTTACGGGATTAACCAGATAGTTGGAAAAGCAGACAATCAAACCATTACACAAATAAATATGAAATTGCAATTGGTAACTGATATGAAGGGCTCATGGTGCTCTGAGAGTTTATACTAGGGAACTTGACCCAATCGGGGGACCAGGGAAAGTTTCCCTCAAAGAAAGAGAAATTGAGCTGGGAATTACACTGAAACTTGGTGAATAAGTAGGAGGTACCTTGGGCAAAGGCAGGGCTGGGAAGAGTGGTGTCAGGGGAGAGTAATCCAGGCACAAGAAACAGCAAATGCAAAGGCCCTGTGGTGGACTGGCATCTTTGAGAAGCTGAAAAATGGCCAGTGAGACTGGATGACCAAGAATGGTGGGGACAGTGGCCAACTGGGCTGGGAAGTTCAGCTGGAGGTCATGAAGAGCTTGCAAATTGTGTTGAAGATGTTGGGCTTTCTACTAAAATGATATCTTTCTATTTATAATTCATAGTAGAGAAGTAGAAGGAAGGAGAGAAGGAAAGAAGAAAGGCAGCCAGCCAGACACGCTTGATTCCCAAGGATAAGATAAGACCCAGTCTAAAGTACAAGGCACTTGCTATCAAAGTCTTCCTGCTAACAGTTTGTAGCTAGACATATATCTAAACTCCCTGTCTGGTTTGTTTTTTTTTTTTTTTTTTTGCGGTACGTGGTCCTCTCACTGTTGTGGTCTCTCCCGTTGTGGAGCACAGGCTCCGGATGCACAGGCTCAGCGGCCATGGCTCACGGGCCCAGCCGCTCCGCAGCATGTGGGATCTTCCCGGACCAGGGCACGAACCCGTGTCCCCTGCATCGGCAGGCGGACTCTCAACCACCGCACCACCAGGGAAGCCCTGGGGTATTCTTGAGAGAGATATAGCTTGCTAAAGCTCATTTCATCAAAAGGAGAAGGTAGATATAGCTTGCTAAAGCTCATTTTATCAAAAGGAGAAAGGCAGATAATCAACAAATTCTTCTTGACTAATTTTTCAAAATAGTTGGTAAAAAGCATAAGTCAGTGTCAGCAATCTCCCCATTCTCTACACAGGTCCCTGCTCTGTCCCTTCCCAAATATACAGTGGAAAAAGACAGTCTCTTCAGCCAGTGTTGTTGGGAAAACTGGACAGCCCCATGAAATCAATGAAATTAGAACACTCCTTCACACCATACACAAAAATAAACTCAAAATGGCTTAAAGACCTAAATATAAGACATGACACCATGAAATTCTTAGAAGAGAACATAGGCAAAACATTATCTGACATAAATCACAGCACTGTTTCCTTAGGTCAGTCTCCCAAGGCAATAAGAAAAAAAAGCAAAAATAAACAAATGGAGCCCAATCAAACTTACAAGCTTTGGCACAGCAAAGGAAACCAGAAACAAAAGAAAGACAACCTGTGGATGGACTGGGAGAAAATATTTGCAAATGATGCAACTGACAAGGGCTTAATTTCCAAAATATACAAACAGCTCATGCAGCTTAATAACAAAAAAAACAAACAACCCAATCAAAAAATGGGCAGAAGACCTACATAGACATTTCTCCAAAGAAGACATACTGATGGCCAATAAGCACATGAAAAGATGCTCAATATCACTAATTACGAAAGAAATGCAAATCGCAACTACAATGAGGTATCAGCTCACACTGCTCAGAATGGCCATCATCAAAAAGCCTATAAATAATAAATGCTGAGGCGGGGCCAGGGTATGGGCTGACCCCATAACTTCCTTGGCAGGTCCAGGTGTGTGACTACAGCTGCTCCCGGTGTCTGACTTCAGTAGGTCTGCACTGGAGGCTTTGTGAGCACAGTGCCTCAGGGACATCTGGGCTGACTGCCCGCATTCCCATGAGGCGGGGCCAAGGGCAGCGCCAACAACAGTGTACTTTGTGAGTGTTCACGAAGGGTGACGGGTGATACTACAGAGTGCACTTCCTGGTGGACAGCTCCTGCCAAGGAATACTCGGTGGCTCCTCTCCCAGCAGAAGCACTGCAGTCCCACCTACCTCACACTACAGATCAGAAAGAGATCCGGGGACCTCTACTCCAACAACTGAGGAGCAAACCCTGCCCCAGACAGTGTTGTGACAACCACAGAGCAAAGAAGACACCCCACTCAACATCTAGTGCAGCGTGGGTCACAACAGCAATCACACCACCTATCAAGGTGATAATGGCCAGAACACACTGAGGAAAGATGTGGTAGGTGTCCAGACTCAAGAAAGCCCTCACACCAAAAATATTAGACTCATGCAGGCTCCACATAAAAATAGCCTTTCAGGACCACAGTAGATTACTGTTTCTCCTAACTTAATAGAGTCAGAGAAATGAAACAGAGGAACCACTCCCAATTAAAAGAACAAGAGAATTCCCCTGAAAGAAGGAACAATGAAACAGACCTCTCCAGTCTGCCAGATCCCTGGTTCAAAGGAGGTAATAAAAATACTGAAGGAATTAAGAAAGGTTATTGACAGAAATACAGATCACTGTAACAAGGAACTAGAAACTATAAAGAGGAGCCAATTAAAATTAGAAAATTCATTTTCTGAGATGAAAGCCAAGCTACAGGCAATAAATAGCAAAGTAAATAATGCAGAAGAATAAATAAGTGATCTGGAGGATAGAACAATGGAAATCACTCAATGAAAACAGCAGACAGAAAGACAAATGAAAAAAATGAAAGCAATATATGAGACCTATGGGATAATACAAAACGAGCCAATCTATACATAATAGGGATCTGAGAAGGAGAAGAAAGGGAAAAGGGGATTGAAAGTGTATTTGAAGAAAGTATGGCTTCCTTTAAGGGATGAGAGACAAGATGGTGAAGTAGAAGAACTTTGAGCTCACCTGTTCTCATAAGCACACCAAAATCACAACTAAGAGCTGAACAACCACAATAAAAAAGACTGGAACCTACTAAAAACAGTATTCTACATCCAAAGACATAAAGGAAGGGCATGCACATAAGATAATCAAATCCCATACCCCCTGGGTGGATGACCCACAAACTGGAGAATAATTATATCACAGAAGTTCTCCCACAGGAGTGAGAGTTCTGAGCTCCACATCAGGCTCCCCAGCCTGGGAGTCCAGCATTGGGAGGAGGAGCCCCCAGAGCATTTGGCTTTGAAAACCAATGAGGCTTGATTGTAGGAGCTCCACAGGACTGGGGAAAACAGAGACTCCACCCTTGGAGGGCACACACAAGGTCTCATGCGCACCAGGAACCAGAGCAAAAGCAGTGACTTCATAGGAGTCTGGGCCAGACTTACCTGCTATTCTTGGAGGGTCCCCTGGGGAGTTGGGGAAGGGGGAAGACTGTGCTCACCCTGGGGACATAGACACTGGTGGCGGAGATATCAGGGACTATTCATCTGAGTAAATTTTCACTGGAGATTGATATCTTACTTAGGTCATTAGCACCGAGACCTGGCCCCCACTGACTGTAGGCCCCAGTGCTGGGACGCCTCAGCCCAACAAAATACAGGGTAGGAACACAGCCACACCCATCAGTAGACAGGCTGCTTAAGGACTTGCTGAGCCCAGAGCCGCCTCTAGACATGCCCCGTGACATGGCCCGGCCCCACAGAAGGCCAAGACCCAGGTCCACCCACCAGTGGGCAGGCATGAGACCCTCCCAGCAAGAAGCCTGCACAAGCCTCTAGACCAGCCTCACCCACCAGGGTGCAGACACCAGAGGCAAAAATCTGCAGTCCTTCAGACTGTGAAACTGAGTCCACAAACCCCAGCCAGAACATACCATGGGGCTCGTCACTGGCCCTTGGATGGCGAGAGGGGAGTGTACTGCTGGGATACATAGGACATCCCCTACAGAGGGCCACTTCTCCGAGGTCAAGAAACATACCACATACATGAAAATACAAATGGACGTTTAGACAAAATGAGATGGCAGAGGAATATGTCCCAGAGGAAGGATTAAGATAAAACCCCAGAAGAACAACTAAGTGAGGTGGCGATAAGCAATCTATCTGAAAAAGGCAATCTACACAAGAAAGAGTTCAGAGTAATGATCATAAAGACAATCCAAGAACTCTGGAAAAGAATGGATGCACAAAGCGAGAAGTTACAAGAAGTTTTTAACAAAGAGTTAGAAAATATCAAGAACAACCAAGCAGAGTTGAAGAATACAATAAATTAAATGAAAAATACACTAGAAGGAATCAATAGCAGAATAAATGAGGTATAAGAATGGATCAGTGATCTGGAAGACACAGTAGTGGAAGTCACTGCCATGGAACAGAATAAAGAAAAAAGAATGAAGGGGTAGTGAGCTGCCACTGTCACCTGTCCAGTCACTGTGAGTGGTTTTGAGCCATCACTGCCCATCCAGACTCCAGGAGTGGTTGTGAGCCACCTCTGCTCCCATCACATGCTCCAGGGGTGCACCTGAGCTGCCGCTGCTGCTGAGAACCCCAGGATTGGGTATCAGCCACCCTATCTGCACACCCCCACTCAAGGGGATAATGACCAGCACATGCTGAGGAAAGAGACTATAGGCATCTATACTAAAAACAACCATCACACCAAATATCAATATACTAAACCCAGCCAAGCTACACAGTGACACCCTCCCACACGTAAAGAGCCCTAAAAAATCACAGTAGATAATTGTTTCTCCTAAACTCAGAGAGCAAGGGAAATGTAAGTAAAATAAAGAAGCAGAGGAACCCACTACCAGTTAAAAGACCAAGAGGATTCCCCTGAAAGAACAAACAAGGAAACAAATCTCTTTAGTCTAATAGACGCCCATTTCAGAAATGAGATAATGAAAGACAAAAAAAAAAAAAAGTGAAAGCAAGATAAAAGACCTATGGGGTAATAAAATGTGGGTCAATCTATGCATAATGGGGATTCCAGAAGGGGAAGAAAGAGAAAAGGGGATCAAAAATGTATCTGAAGAAATTATGGCTGAAAACTTCCCAAACCTAAAGAAGGAAACAGATATCCAGTTTCAGGAAGCACTGAGGGTCCCAAACAAGATAAACCCAGACAGACCTACACCAAGATATATTATAATTAAAAAGGCAAAAGTTAAAGAGAGGATTCTAAAGGCAGCAAGTGAAAAAACAAAGAGCTAATTACAAGGGAACCCCCATAAGGCTATCAGCTGATTTCTCTACAGAAACCTTACAGGCCAGGAGGGAGTAGCAAGATATATTCAAAGTCCTGAAAGAGAAAAACCTGCAACCTAGGATACTCTACCCAGCAAGATTATCATTTAGAATAGGAGAAAAAATTTCTCAGACAAGCAAAAACTAAAGGAATACTACTACACCTATCCTAAAGGAAGTATTGAAAGGTCTTCTCTAAATAGAAAAGTAGTAAGAATCTACAGGAAAGAGAAAATTACAATTGGAAAGAAAATCACTTAAATAAACCAGTACATGGATTTTTTTAAAAAGTAAAAATTTTCTGTGAATGTGATGATAACCACCATGAACAGAAAAAGGATGAACAGGGAGATGTAAAAGAGGACATCAAAATCATAAAATGTGGTGGGGGGAGAGAAAGGAAACAGATTTTTTTATCTCGAACGTGTTTGAGCCTGTATAACTTATCAGTCTAAGGCAAGTAGATATAGGAAGGGTGTAATATACTTGAAAAACAGGGTAACCACAAATCAAAAACATACAACAGATTCACAAAAAACAAAAAGAGAACATAAGTATAATACAAAAGAAAATCATCAAACCACACATACACACACACACACAGGAAGGTAAAGAAAAAGGAAGGAACAAAGAAGAAATATAAAATCAATGGGAAAACAAAGTTTAAAATGGCAATAAACTCATATATATCAATAATTACCTTAAATGTCAATGGACTAAATGCTCCAATCAAAAGACACAGTGTGGCAGATTGGATTTAAAAAACAAACAAACAAAAAAACAAGTGCCTATGATATGCTACCTACAAAAGACCCACTTTAGGGCAAAGGACACACATAGACTGTAAGTGAGGGGATGGAAAAAGATATTTCAGGCAAACAGAAATGACAAGTAAGCAGGGGTCACAGTACCCATATCAGACAAAATAGACTTTAAAACAAAGGCCATAAAGAAAGATAAAGAAGGACACTCTATAATGATAAAAGGATCAATACAAGAAGAGAATTTTATACTTTTCAACAAATATGCACCTAATATATGAGCACCCAAATACATAAAACAAATACTAACAGACATAAAAGGAGAAATTGACAGAAATACAGTAATAGTAGGAAATTTTATCACCCCACTCACATCAATGAACAGATCTTCTAAACAGAAAATCAATAAAGCAACAGAGATCCTAAATGATACTATAGAACAGTTAGACTTAATTGATATTTTCAGGACATTATATCCAAAAAAAACCAGAATACACATTCTTTCCAAGTGCACATGGAACATTCTCTAGGATTGACCACATACTAGGGCACAAAACAAGCAACAAATTTTAGAGCATAGAAATTATCTCAAGCCTCTTTTCTGACCACAATGGCATGAAACTAGAAATTAACCACAGAAAAAGAAATGAGAAAAAAAAGATTACATGGAGATTAAACAACAACAACCAATGGGTCAACGTGGAAAAGAAGAGGAAAATAAAGATATCTTCAGACAAATGACAATGAAAACACAACCATACAAAATCTATGGGATGCACCAAAATCAGTTGTTAGAGAGAAATTCATAGCAATACAGGTCTTACTCAAAAAACAAGAAAAATCTCAAATAAACAACAAAACCTACCACTTAAAAGAATTAGCAAAAGAAGAACAAACAAAACCTAAAGTCAGCAGAAGGAAGGAAATAAAGATCAGAGAGGAGATAAATAAAATAGAGATTAAAAACACAAAAGAGGGGCTTCCCTGGTGGTGCAGTGGTTGAGAGTCCGCCTGCCGATGCAGGGGACACGGGTTCGTGCCCCGGTCCGGGAAGATCCCAAATGCCGCGGAGTGGCTGGGCCCGTGAGCCATGGCTGCTGAGCCTGTGCGTCCGGAGTCTGTGCTCCACAACGGGAGAGGCCACAACAGTGAGAGGCACGCATACAGCAAAAGAAAAAGATAAAAAGAAAAACACAATAGAAAAAGTCAATAAAACCAAGAGCTTGTTATATGAAAGGATAAACAAGATTGCCAAACATCTGGTCAGGCTCATCAAAAAGAAAAGAGAGAACCCAAATAGACAAAATAAGAAATGAAAAAGGAGACATAACAGCTGATATCACAGAAATACAAAAAACATAAGGGAATACTATGAACAATTATATGCCAACAAATTCGACAACTTAGAAAAAATGGACAAGTTTCTAGAAACATACAGCCCACCAAAACTGAATCAAGAAAAAATAGATAATTTGAACAGACTGATCACTAGAAGTGAAATAGAATTTGTAATTAAAAAACTCCCTGCAAACAAAAGTCCTGGACCAGATGGCTTCACAGGTTAATTCTACCAAACACACAAAGAACTTATACCAATCCATCTTAAACTCTTCCAAAATATTGAAGAGGAAGGAACACTCCCAAAGACATTCTATGAAGCCACCATCACCCTGATACCAAAACCAGACAAAGACACCATGAAAAAAGAAAATTAAAGGCCAATATCTTTGATGAATATAGATACAAAAATTCTCAACAAAATAGTAGCAAACTGAATCCAACAATGCATAGAAAAGATCATACACCATGACCGAGTGGGATTCATCCAAAGTTCACAGTGATGGTTTAGCATACACCAATCAATCAATGTGATACACCACATAAACAACAGACAAGACAAAAACCACATGTTTATCTCAATAGATGCAGAAAAAGCATTTGACAAAATTCAACATCTATTCATGATAAAAGATCTTACCAAAGTGCGTATAGAGGGAACATATCACAATATAATAAAAGCTATTTATGACAAACCCACACCTGAATAATACCAAATGGTGAAAAGCTAAAAGACTCCCTGCTAAAATCTGGAAGAAGACAAGGATGCCCACTGTCACCTCTTCTAATCAACATAGTACTGGAAGTCCTAGCCACAGCAATCAGATGAGAAAAGGAAATAAAGTGTATCTAAATAGGAAAAGAAGAGGTAAAACTGTCATTATATGCAGATGGTATGATACTATATATAGAAAACCCTAAAGACTCCAAACAAAAACTACTAGAACTGATAAACAAATTCAGCAAGGTAGCAGGATACAAGATTCACATACAGAAATCGGTTGCATTTTTTGCACTGACAGTGAAATATCAGAAAGGGAATGTAAAAAAATTACCTTTTAAATCGCACCCTAAAAGATTACATAATTAGGAATAAACCTGACCAAGGAGATGAAAGACTTATACACTGAGAACGATAAAACATTAATAAAGCAAACTGAAGATGACTCAAAGAAATGGAAAGAATCCCCTTGCTCTTCTGTTTTATTTGTTTATTTGTTTGTTTGGCTGCATCACACAGCTTGTGGGATCTTAGTTCCCTGACCAGGGATCAAACCAGAGGCCCAGCAGTGGGATCACCAACTCTTAACCACTGAATGGCCAGGGAATCCCCATGCTCTTCAATTGGAAGAATTAATATTATTAAAATGGCCATAATACCCAAAACAATCTACAGATTTAATATAATCCCTATTAAATTACCCATGACATTTTTCACAAAACTAGAACAAATAATGCTAAAATTAATATGGAAACATGAAAGACCCAGAATTGCCAAAGCAATCCTGAAGAAAAAGAACAAAGCAGGAGGCATAACCCTAACAGACTTCAGATAATATTACAAAGTTACAGTAATTGAAACAGCATGGTATTGGCACAAAAACAAACATATGAGTCAGTGGAACAGAATAGAAAGCCCTGAAATAAACCCACACACTTACAGTCAATGCATCTTCGACAAAGGAGGCAAAGATATACAATGGGAAAAAGAAAGTGGCCGCTAATGGTGTTGGGAAAACTGGACAGCTGCATATAAACCAATGAAGTTAGAAAACAACCTCTCACCACACACAAAAATAAACTCAAAATGGCTTAAAGACTTAAACATAAGATATGACAGCATAAAACTCCTAGAAGTGACCATAGGCAAAAGTCTGACATAAATTGTACCAATGTTTTCTTAGGTCAGTCTCCCAAGGCGAAAGATATAAAAACAAACAAATGGGACCTAATCAAACTTACAATCTTTTAGACAGCAAACAAAACCATAAACAACATGAAAAGACAACCTTCAGAATGGGAGAAAATATTTTCAAATGATGAGACTGACAAGGGCTTAATTTCCAAAATATATAAGCAGCTCATACAACTCAAAAACAAAAAAACAAAAACAGGGCTTCCCTGGTGGCGCAGTGGTTGAGAGTCCGCCTGTCGATGCAGGGGACACGGGTTCGTGCCCCAGTCCGGGAAGATCACACATGCTGCGGAGCGGCTGGGCCTGTGAGCCATGGCCGCTGAGCCTGCGTGTCCGGAGCCAGTGCTCCGCAACGGGAGAGGCAACAACAGTGAGAGGCCCGCGTACCGCAAAAAAAAAAAAAAAAAAAAAAACCCAATCAAAAAATGGGCAGAAGGGCTAAATAGACATTCCTCCAAATAAGAGATACAGATGGCCAATATGCACATAAATAGATGCTCAGCAGAGCTATTGAATGTAAGTCAAAACTACAATGATATGAGTTCACACCAGTCAGAATGGCCACCATTAAAAAGTTTACAAATAACAAATGCTGGAGAAGGTGTGCAGAAAAAGGAACCCTCCCACACTGTTGGTGGGAATGTAAGTTGGTGCAGCCACTGTGGAAAACCATACAGAGGTTCCTCTGAAAACTAAAATTAGAATTACCATATGTCCAGCAATCCCATTCCTGGGCATATATCCAGACAAAACTATAATGCAAAAAGATACATGCACCTCTATGTCCATAGAAGCACTGCTTACTTAAAAAGGCCAAGACATGGAATGACTTAAACGTCCATCGACAGGTGAATGGATAAAGATGTGATAAATATACACAATGGAATACTACTCAGCCATAAAGAACAATGACATAATGTCATTTGCAGCAACATGGATGCAACTACAGAGTATTGTACAAAGTGAAGTAAGGCAGTAAGAGAAAGACAAACACCATATGATATCACTTATATGTGGAATCTAAACTATGGCACAAATAAACCTATCAGTGAAACAGAAACAGAATCACGGACATAGAACAGACTGTTGGAGGCCAAAGTGAATGGGCTGGGACAGCAATGGAGTGGGAGGTTGGGGTTAGGAGATGTAAGCTTTTATACATAGAATAAACAACAAGTTCCTACTATATAGCACAGACAACTATACTCAGTATCCTACAATAAACCATAATAGAAAAGAATATATAAAAAGGATTATTATATATATGGATAGGTGAATCAGTTTGCACTAGAGAACAAATTAACACAACACTATAAATCAATGATACTTCAATAAAAATATTGATAAAAAAAGAAGATGAAAAGAAAAGGGGACAGTTTAAGAGACCTCTGGGATGAGAAGCAAGAACTACAATCCTGCAGCCTATGAAATGAAAACCACATTCACAGAAAGATACACAAAATGAAAAGTCAGAGGACTATGTACCAGGTGAAGGCACAAGATAAAACACCAGAAGAACAACTAAATAAAGTGGAATAGGCAACCTTCCAGAAAAAGAATTCAGAATAATGATAGTGAAGATGATGCAGGACCTAAGAAAAAGAATGGAGGCAAAGACTGAGAAGATGCAACAAACATTTAACAAAGATCTAGAATAATTAAAGAACAAACAGAGATGAACAATACGATAACTGAAATGAAAAATACACTAGAAGGAATCAATAGCAGAATAACTGAGGCAGAAGAACGGATAAGTGACCTGGAAGACAAAATGGTGGAAATCACTGCTGCAGAACAGAATAAGGGAAAAGAAAATGAAAAGAAATGAACACAGCCTAAGAAACATCTGGGACAACATTAAACACACCAACATTCGCATTACAGGGGTCCCAGAAGGAGAAGAGAGAGAGAAAGGACCCGAGAAAATATTTGAAGAGATTATAGCCAAAAATTTCCCTAACATGGGAAAGGAAATAGCTTCCCAATCCACGAAGTGCAGAGAGTCTCAGGCAGAATATACACGCCAAGACACATAGTAATCAAATGGACAAAAATTAAAGACAAAGCAAAATTATTAAAAGCAACAAGGAAAAAACGACAAATAACATACAAGGGAACTCCCATAAGGATAACAGCTGATTTCTCAGCAGAAAATCTACAAGCCAGAAGGGAGTGGCATGATATATTTAAAGTGACTAAAGGGAAGAAGCTACAACCAAGATTACTCTACCTGGCAAGGGACATATTCAGATACGACGGAGAAATCAAAAGCTTTATATACAAGCAAAAACTAAGAGAATTCAGCGCCACCAAACCAGCTCTACAACAAATGCTAAAAGAACGTCTCTAAGTGGGAAACACAATAGAAGAAAAGGACCTACAAAAACAAACCCAAAACAATTAAGAAAATGGTAATAGGAACATACATACTGATAATTACCTTAAATGTGAATGGAGTAAATGCTCCAACCAAAAGACACAGGCTCACTGAATGGATACAAAAACAAGACCCATATGTATGCTATCTACAAGAGACCCACTTCAGACCTAGGGACACATACAGACTGAAAGTGAGGGGACGGAAAAAGATATTCCATGCAAATTGAAATCAAAAGAAAGCTGGCATAGCAATATTCATATCAGATAAAATAGACTTTAAAATAAAGAATGTTACAAGAGACAAGGAAGGACACTATGTAATGATCAAGGGATCAATCCAAGAAGAAGATATAACAATTATAAATATAAATGCACCCAACATAGGAGTACCTCAGTACATAAGGCAACTGCTAACAATTCTAAAAGAGGAAATCGACAGTAACACAATAATAGTGGGGGACTTTAACACGTCACTTGCATCAACGGACAGATCATCCAAACAGAAAATTAATAAGGAAACACAAGCTTTAAATGACACAATAGACCAGAGAGATTTAATTGATATTTATAGGACATTTCATCCAAAAACAGCATATTACACTTTCTTCTCAAGTGTGCATGGAACATTCTCCAGGATAGATCACATCTTGGGTCACAAGTCAAGCCTCAGTAAATTTAAGAAAATTGAAATCATATCAAGCATTTTTTCTGACCACAATGCTATGAGATTAGAAATTAATTACAAGGAAAAAAACATAAAAACACAAACACATGGAGACTAAACAATACTTTACTAAATAACCAAGAGATCACTGAAGAAATCAAAGAATACCTAGAAACAAATGACAATGAAAACACAACAATCCAAAACCTATGGGATGCAGCAAAAGCATTTCTAAGAGGAAAGCTTATAGCAATACAATCCTACCTCAAGAAACAAGAAAAGTCTCAAATAAGCAATCTAACCTTACACCTAAAGGAACTAGAGAAAAATGAACAAACAAAACCCAAAGTTAGTAGAAGGAAAGAAATCGTAAAGATCAGAGCAGAAATAAATGAAACACAAGCAAGAGAAACAATAGCAAAGATCAATAAAACTAAAAGCTGATTCTTTCAGAAGATAAACAAGATTGATTACCCTTTAGCCAGACCCATGAAGAAAAAGTGGGAGAGGACTCAAATCAATAAAATTAGAAAGGAAAAAGGAGAAGCTACAACGGACACCGCAGAAATACAAAGCATCCTAAGAGACTACTGCAAGCAGCTCTATGCCAATAAAATGGACAACCTGGAAGAAATTGACAAATTCTTAGAAAGGTATAACCTTCCAAAACTGAACCAGGAAGAAATAGAAAATATAAACAGACCAATCACAAGCACTGAAATTGAAACTGTGATTAAACATCTTCCAACAAACCAAAGTCCAAGACCAAATGGCTTCACAGGTGAATTCTCTCAAACATTTAGAGAAGAGCTAACACCCACCCTTCTCAAACTCTTCCAATAAATTTACAGAGGAAGGAATACTCCCACACTCATTCTATGATGCCAACATCACCCTGGTACCAAAACCAGACAAAGATGTCACAAAAAAAGAAAACTACAGACCAATATCACTGATGAACACTGATGCAAAAATCCTCAACAAAATACTAGCAAACACAATCCAAGAACACCTTAAAAGGATAATACACCGTGATAAAGCGGGATTTATCCCAGGGATGCAAGGATTCTTCAATATATGCAAATCAATCACTGTGATACACCGTATTAACAAATTGAAGAATAAAAACCATATGATCATTTCAATAGATGCAGAAAAAGCTTTTGACAAAAATCAACACCCATTTATGATAAAAACTCTCCAGAAAGTGGGCAAAGAGGGAACCTACCTCAACATAATAAAGGCCATATATGAAAAACTCACAGCAAACATCATTCTCAATGGTGAAAAACTGAAAGCATTTCCTCTAAGATCAGGAACAAGACAAGGATGTCCACTCTTGCCACTATTATTCAACATAGTTTTGGAAATCCTAGCCACGGAAATCAGAGAAGAAAAAGAAATAAAAGGAATGCAAATTGGAAAAGAAGAAGTAAAACTGTCACTGTTTGCAGATGACATGATACTATACATAGAGAATCCTAAAGATGCCACCAGAAAACTACTAAAGCTAATCAATGAATGTGGTAAATCTGCAGGATACAAAACTAATGTACAGAAATCTCTTGCATTCCTATACACTAACAACGAAAGACCAGTAAGAGAATTTGAGGAAACAATCCCACTCACCACTAAACAAAAAGAATAAAATACCTACGAATAAACCTACCTAAGGAGGTAAATGACATGTGCTCAGAAAACTACAAGACATTGATGAAAGAAAACAAAGATGACACAAACAGATGGAGAGATATACCATGTTCTTGGATTGGAAGACTCAATATTTTGAAAATGACTATATTACCCAAAACAATCTACAGATTCAATGCAATCCCTATCAAATTACCAATGGCTATTTTTTTTTTTTTACATAACTAGAACAAAAAGTCTTAAAATTTGCATGGAGGCACAAAAGTCCCCAAAGAGCCAAAGCAATCTTGAGGGAAAAAACGGAGCTGGAGGAATCAGACTCCTTGACTTACGACTATACTACAAAGCTACAGTAATCAAAACAATATGGTACTGGCACAAAAGCAAAAATATAGATCAATGGAACAGGATAGAAAACCCAGAGATAAGCCCATGCACCTATGGTCAACTAATCTATGACAAAGGAGGCAAGGATATACAATGGAGAAAAGACAGCCTCTTCAACAAGTGATGCTGGGAAAGCTGGACACCTAAATGTAAAAGAATGAAATTAGAACACTCCATAACACCATACACAAAAATAAACTCAAAATGGATTTAAAGACCTAAATGTAAGACCGGACACTATAAAACTCAGAGGAAAACATAGGAAGAACACTCTTTGACATAAATCACAGCAAGATCTTTCTTGACCCACCTCCTAGAGTAATGGGAATAAAAACAACATAAACAAATGGGACCTAATGAATCTCAAAAGCTTTTACACAGCAAAGCAAACTACAAACAAGACGAAAAGACAGCCCTCAGAATGGGAGAAAATATCTGCAAATGAATCAACAGACAAAAGATTGATCTCCAAAATATATAAACAGCTCACACAGCTCAATATTGAAAAAACAACCCCATCAAAAAATGGGCAGAAGAGCTAAACAGGCATTTCTCCAAAGAAGACATACAGATGACCAAGAGGCACATGAAAAGCTGTTCAACATCACTAATTATTAGAGACATGCAAATCAAAACTACAATGAGGCACCACGTCACACCAGTTAGAATGGGTATCATCAGACAACCTACAAACAAGAAATGCTGGAGAGGGTGTGGTGAAAAGGGAAACCTCCTGCACTGTTGGTGGAATGTAAATTGATACAGCCACTATGGAGAACAGTATGGAGGTTCCTTAAAAAACTAAAAACAGAATTACCATATGACCAGCCATCCCACTACTGGGCATATACCCAGAGAAAACCATAATTCAAAAAGACACATGCACCCCAATATTCACCACAGCACTATTTACAATAGCCAGGTCATGGAAACAACCTAAATGCCCATCGACAGACAAATGAATAAAGAAGATGTGGAACATATATACAATGGAATACTACTCAGCCATAAAAAGGAACGAAATTGGGTCATTTGTAGACACGTGGATGCATCTAGAGAGTGTCATACAGAGTGAAGGAAGTCAGAAGGAGAAAAACAAATATCGTATATTAACGCATATATGTGGAATATAGAAAAATGTTACAGATGAACCAATTTGCAAGGCAGAAACAGAGATACAGATGTAGAGACCAAACGTATGGACACCAAGGGGGGACAGCGGGGGAGTGGGGGTGGGATGAACTGGGAGATTCGGATTGACATATATACACTAATTTGTATAAAATAGATAACTAATGACCTGCTGTATAAAAAAAATAAAATAAAATTCAAAAATAAAGAGAGACCTCTGGGATAACATCAAACATACTAAGATTCACATTATAGGGGGTCCCAAAATGATAAGAGAGAGAGAAAGGGCCCATGAAAATATCTGAAGAGAGATTAGCTGAAAACTTCCTTAATGTGTGAAAGGAAAAAGTAGTCCAAGTCCAGGAAATGCAGAGTCCCATACAGGATTAACCCAAGGAGGAACATGGCAAGACACATAGTAATGAAGTTGAAAAAAATAAAAATAAAATAAAAAGAATATATTAGAAGCAATGAGGGAAAAGCAACAAATAACATAAAAGGGAACACCCATAATGCTATCAGCTGATTTTTCAGCAGAAACTCTGCAGGCCAGAAGTGAGTGGCATGATATATTTAAAATGATGAAAGGGAAAAACCTACAACCAAGAATACTGTGCAGCAAGGCTCTCATTCAGATTTGACAGAGAAATCAAAAGCTTTACAGACAAGTGAAAGCTAAAAGAATTCAGAAACACCAAACCATATTTACAACAAATGTTAAAGGCATTTCTCTAGGTGGAAAAAAAAGGCCACTACTGGTAGCAAGGAAATTACAAAATGGGAAGGCTCATTGGTAAAGGCAAAGATACAGTAAAGGTAGGAAATCATCCACACGCAATCTAGTAGGGAGGTTAAAAGACAAAAGTAACAAGATCATCTATATAAAAAATAAGAAGTTAAGGGACACACAAAACAATTAGATGTAAAATATGATATCAAAAACAGTGATTGTGAGAGAAGGTGAGTATGAATGCACAATATTTAAAATGTATTTGAAAATTAAGAGATCAGCCACTTAAGACAATCATGTATATATAGAGAATACTATATCAAATCCTCGTGGTAACCTCAAACCAAAAATTTATAATAGATGTACAGACACCGTGAAAAAAGGAATCCAAACACAGCGCTGAAGGACATCTTCAAATCACAAGATAACAAAAGAGGAAAGGGGGAAAGAAACCCTACAAAAACAAATCCAAAACAATTAACAAAATGGCAATAAGAACATACATATTGATAATTACCTTAAATGTAAACAGATTAATTGCTCCAACCAAAAGACAAAGACTGGCTAGATGGATACAAAAACAGGAACCGTATATACACTTTCTAAAAGAGACCCACTTCAGATAGAGAGACATATACAGACTGAAAGTGACAGGTTGGAAAAATGTATTCCACGCAAATGGAAATCAAAAGAAAGCTAGAGTAGCAATACTTATATCAGAAAAAATAGACTTTAAAGACTGTTACAAGAGACAAAGAAGGACACTACATAATAATCAAGGGATCAATCCAAGAAAAAGATACAAGAATTGTAAATATATGTACCCAACACAGAAGCAACTCAATATAGAAGGCAAATGTTAACAGATATAAAAGAAGAAATTGACAGTAACACAATATTGGGGGATTATAACAACCAACTTATATCAACAGACAGATCGCCAAGACAGAAAATCAATGAGGAAACACAGGCCTTAGATGACACATTAGACCAGATGGACTTAGATAATATTTATAGAGCATTCTGTCTGAAAGCAGCAGAATGCACATTCTTTTCAAGTGCAACATTCTCCAGGATAGATCACATGCTAGGCCACAAAGAAAGCCTTAGCAAATTTAAGAAAACTGAAATCACATCAAGCACCATTTCCAACCACAACACTATGAGATTAGAAATCAACAACCAGAAAAAAAACTGTAGGGGAGATTGGTTCAGGATGGTAGAGTAGAAGGACATGCTCTCACTCCCTCTTTTGAGAACACTGGAATCACAACTAACTGCTGAACATTCATCGACAGGAAGACACTGGAACTCACTAAAAAAGATACGCCACACGCAAAGACAAGGAGAAGTTGCAATGAGATGGTAGGAGGGGAGCTCTCACAATAAAATGAAACCCCATAACTGCTGGTTGGGTGACTCACAAACTGGAGAATACTTATACCACAGAAGTCCACCCACTGGAGTGAAGGTTTGGAGCCACACATCAGGCTTCCCAGACTGGGGGTCTGAAAAGGGGAGGAGAAATTCCTAGAGAATCAGACTTTGAAGGCTAGCAGGATTTGATTGCAGGACTTCGGCAGGACTGAGTTAAACAGACTCCACTCTTGGAGTGCACACACAAAGTAGCGTGTGCCTCAGGACCCAGGGGAAGGAGCAGTGACCCCATAGGAGACTGAACCAGACCTACCTGCTAGTGTTGGAGGGTCTCCTGCAGAGACGGGGGTAAGATGTGGCTCACCGTGGGGACAAGGACACTGGCAGCAGAAATTCTGGGAAGTACTCCTTGGCGTGAGCCCTCCCAGAGTCTGCCATTAGCTCCACAAAAGAGCCCAGGTAGGCTCCAGTGTTGGGTCGCCTCAGGCCAAACAACCAACAGGGAGGGACCCCAGCCCCACCCATCAGCAGACAAGTGGATTAAAGTTTTACTGAGCTCTGCCCACCAGAGCAACAGCCAACTCTACCCACCACCAGTCCCTCCCATCAGGAAACTTGCACAAGCCTCTTAGATAGCCTCATCCACCAGAGGGCAGACAGCAGAAGCAAGAAGAACTACAATCCTGCAGCCTGTGGAACAAAAACCCCATTCACAGAAAGACAGATGAGATGAAAAGACAAAGGGCTATGTACCAGATGAAGGAACAAGATAAAACCCCAGAAAAACAACTAAATGAAATGGAGATAGGCAATTTTCCAGAAAAAGAATTCAGAATAATGATAGTGAAGATGATCCAGGACCTTGGAAAAAGAATGGAGGCAAAGACTGAGAAGAGGCAAGAAATGTTTAACAAAGACCTAGAAGAATTAAAGAACAAACAAAGAGAGATGAACAATACAAGAACTGAAATAAAAACTACACTAGAAGGAATCAATAGCAGAATAACTGAGGCAGAAGAACGGATAAGTGACCTGGAAGACAGAATGGTGGAATTCACTGCTGTGGAACAAGTAAAGAAAAAAGAATGAAAAGAAATTAAGACAGCCTAAGAGACCTCTGGGACAACATTAAATGCAACAACATTCACATTATAGGGGTCCCAGAAGGAGAAGAGAGAGAGAAAGGACCAGAGAAAATATTGGAAGAGATTATAGTCGAAAACTTCCCTAACATGGGAAAGGAAATAGCCACCCAAGTCCAGGAAGTGAAGAGAGTCCCATACAGGATAAACCCAAGGAGAAACATGCCAAGACACATGGTAAACAAATTGGCAAAAATTAAAGACAAAGAAAAATTATTGAAACCAGCAAGGGAAAAACGACAAATAACATACAAGAGAACTCCCAGAAGGTTAACAGCTGATTTCTTGGCAGAAACTCTACAAGCCAGAAGGGAGTGGCATGATATACTTAAAGTGACGAAAGGGAAGAACCTACAACCAAGATTACTCTACCCAGGAAGGATCTAATTCAGATTCAACGGAGAAATCAAAAGCTTTACAGACAATCAAAAATTAAGGGAATTCAGCACCACCAAACCAGCTCTACAACAAATGCTAAAGGAACTTCTCTAAGTGGGAAACACAAGAAAAGGATCCACAAAAACCCAAAACAATTAAGAAAATGGTAATTGGAACATACATATTGATAATTACCTTAAATGTGAATGGAGTAAATGCTCCAACCAAAAGACACAGGCTTGCTGAATGGAGACAAAAACAAGACCCATATATATGCTGTCTACAAGAGACCCACTTCAGACCTAGGGACACATACAGACTGAAAGTGAGGGGATGGAAAAAGATATTCCATGCAAATGGAAATCAAAAGAAGCTGGAGTAGCAATACTCATATCAGACAAGATAAACTGTAAAATAAAGAATGTTACAAGAGACAAGAAAGGACACTCTGTAATGATCAATCCAAGAAGAAGATATAACAATTATAAATATATATGCACCCAACATAGGAGCACCTCAGTACATAAGGCAACTGCTAACAATTCTAAAAGAGGAAATCGACAGTAACACAATAATAGTGGGGGACTTTAACACCTCACTTACAGCAACGGACAGATCGTCCAAACAGAAAATTAATAAGGAAACACAAGATTTAAATGACACAATAGACCAGAGAGATTTAATTGATATTTATAGGACATTCTATCCAAAAACAGCAGATTACACTTTCTTCTCAAGTGTGCACGGAACATTCTCCAGGATAGATCACATCTTGGGTCACAAATCAAGCCTCAGTAAATTTAAGAAAATTGAAATCATATCAAGCATCTTTTCTGACCACAATGCTATGAGATTAGAAATGAATTACAGGGAAAAAACATAAAAAACACAAACACATGGAGGCTAAACAATACGTTACTAAATAACCAAGATATCACTGAAGAAATCAAAGAGGAAATCAAAAAATACCTAGAGACAAATGACAATGAATACACGACAATGCAAAACCTATTGGATGCAGCAAAAGCAGCTCTAAGAGGGAAGTTTACAGCTATACAAGCCTACCTCAAGAAACAAGAAAAATCTCAAATAAACAAACTAACATTACACCTAAAGGAACTAGAGAAAGAAGAACAAACAAAACCCAAAGTTAGCAGAAGGAAAGAAGTCATAAAAATCAGAGCAGAAATAAATGAAACACAAAGAAGAGAAACAATAGCAAAGATCAATAAAACTAAAAGCTGGTTCTTTGAGAAGATAAACAAATTGATAAACCATTAGCCATACTCATCAAGAAAAAGAGGGAGAGGACTCAAATCAACAAAATTAGAAATGAAAAAGGAGAAGTTACAACAGACACCGCAGAAATACACAGCATCTTAAGAGACTACTACAAGCAACTCTATGCCAATAAAATGGACAACCAGGAAGAAATTGAACATATGAACAGACCAATCACAAGTAATGAAATTGAAACTGTGATTAAAAATCTTCCAACAAACAAAACTCCAGGACCAGATGGCTTCACAGGTGAATTCTATCAAACATTTAGAGAGGAGCTAACACCCATCCTTCTTAACCTCTTCCAAAAAATTGCAGAGGAAGGAAAACTCCCAACCTCATTCTGTGAGGCCACCATCACCCTGATACCAAAACCAGACAAAGATACTACAAAAAAAGAAAATTACAGACCCTTATCACTGATAAATATAGATGCAAAAATCCTCAACAAAATACTAGCAAACACAATCCAACAACACATTAAAAGGATCATACACCGCGATCAAGTGGGATTTATCCCAGAGATGCAAGGATTCTTCAATATATGCAAATCAGTCACTGTGATACACCATATTAACAAATTGAAGAATAAAAATCACATGATCATCTCAATAGATGCAGAAAAAGCTTTTGACAAAATTCGACACCCATTTATGGTAAAAACTCTCCAGAAAGTGGGCATAGAGGGAAACTACATCAACATAATAAAGGCCATATATGACAAACCCACAGCAAACATCATTCTCAATGGTGAAAAACTGAAAGCATTTCCTCTAAGATCAGGAACAAGACAAGGATGTCCACTCTCACCACTACTATTCAACATAGTTTTGGAAATCCTAGCCACAGAAATCAGAGAAGAAAAAGAAATAAAAGGAATGCAAATTGGAAAAGAAGAAGTAAAACTGTCACTGTTTGCAGATGACATGATACTACACATAGAGAATCCTAAAGATCCCACCAGAAAGCTACTAGAGCTAATCAGTGAATTCGGTAAAGTTGCAGTATACAAAATTAATGCACAGAAATCTCTTGCATTCCTATACACTAATGATGAAAAATCTGAAAGAGAAATTAAGGAAACACTCCCATTTACCACTGCAACAAAAAGAATAAAATACCCAGGAATAAACCTACCTAGGGAGACAAAAGACCTGTACGCAGAAAAGTATAAGAAACTGATGAAAGAAATTAAAGATGGTACCAACAGATGGAGAGATATACCATGTTCTTAGATTGGAAGACTCAATATTTTGAAAATGACTATATTACCCAAAGCAATCTACAGATTCAATGCAATCCCTATCAAATCACCAATGGCATTTTTTACAGAACTAGAACAAAAAGTCTTAAAATTCGTGTGGAGACACAAAAGACCCTGAATAGCCAAAGCAGTCTTGAGGGAAAAAAACGGAGCTGGAGGAATCAGACTCCCTGACTTCAGACTATACTACAAAGCTACAGTAATCAAGACAATATGGTACTGGCACAAAAACAGAAATATAGATCAATGGAACAGGATAGAAAGCCCAGAGATAAAGCCAAGCACCTATGGACAACTAATCTATGACAACCGAGGCAAGGATATACAGTGGAGCAAAGACAGTCTCTTCAATAAGTGGTGCTGGGAAAACTGGACAGCTACATGTAAAAGAATGAACTAAGAACACTCCCTAACATTGTACACAAAAATAAACTCAAAATGGATTAGCGACCTAAATGTAAGACTGGGCACTATAAAACTCTTAGAGGAAAACATAGGAAGAACACTCTTTGACATAAATTACAGCAAGATCTTTTTTGACCCACCTCCTAGAGTAATGGAAATAAAAACAGAAATAAACAAATGGGACCTAATGAAACTTAAAAGCTTTTGCACAGAAAAGGAAACCATAAACAAGATGAAAAAACAACCCTCAGAATGGGAGAAAGTATTTGCAAATGAATCATCAGACAAAGCATTAATCTCCAAAATATATAAACAGCTCATGCAGCTCAATATTAAAAAGAAATAAACAACCCAATCAAAAAATGGTCAGAAGACCTAAATAGACATTTCTCCTAAGAAGACATACCGATAGCCAAGAAGCACATGAAAAGCTGCTCAACATCACTAATTATTATAGAAATGCAAATCAAAACTACAATGAGGTATCACCTCACAGCAGTTAGAATGGGCATCAACAGAAAATCTACAAACAACAAATGCTGGAGAGGGTGTGGTGAAAGGGGAACCCTCCTGCACTGTTGGTGGGAATTTAAATTGCTATAGCCACTATGGAGAACAGTATGGAGGTTCCTTAAAAAACTAAAAACAGAATTACCATATGACCCAGCAATCCCACTACTGGGCATATACCCAGAGAAAACCATAATTCAAAAAAACACATGCACCCCAGTGTTCACTGCAGCACTATTTACAACAGCTGACATGGAATCAACCTAAATGCCCATTGACAGACAAATGGATAAAGAAGTTGTGGTACATATATACAATGGGATATTACTCAGCCATAAACAGGAACTAAATTGGGTCATTTGTAGAGATGTGGATGCATCTAGACACTGTCATACAGAGTGAAGGAAGTCAGAAGGAGAAAAACAAATATCGTATATTAACGCATATATGTGGAACCTAGAAAATGGTACAGATGAACCGGTTTGCAGAGCAGAAATTGAGACACAGAAGTAGAGAAAAAACATATGGACACCAAGGGGGGAAAGCGGCGGGTGGTGGGGATTGGGGTGTGATGAATTGGGAGATTGGGATTGACATGTATACACTGATGTGTATAAAATGGATGACTAATAAGAAAAATAAAACTGTAAATAATACAAACACATGGAGGCTAAACAATATGCTACTAAGCAACCGAAGGATCACTGAAGAAATCAGAGGAAGTCAAAATATACCTAAAGACAAATGATCCAACAAAAGCACAACAATCCAAAATCTATGGGACACAGCAAAAGCAGTTTTAAGTGGGAAGTTTATAGCAATACACTCTTACCTCAGGAAACAAGAAAAATCTCAAATAAACAACCTAACCTTACACCTAAAGCAACTAGAGAAAAAAGAACAAACAAAACCCAAAGGAAGTAAAGAAATCATAAAGATCAGAGCAGAAATAAGAAAAGATAAACAAAATTGATAAACCTTTAGCCAGAGTCATCAAGAGAAAAAAGGGAGAGGGATCAAATCAGTAAAATTAGAAATGAAAAAGAGTAGTTACAACAGACACTGTAGAAATACAAAGGTTCATAAGACACTACTACAAGCAACTATGCAACTATATGCCAATAAAACAGACAACCTAGAAGAAATGCACAAATTCTTAGAAGGGTACAATCTTCCAAGAGTGAAACAGGAAGAAATAGAAAATATGAACAGACCAATCACAAGTAATGAAATTGAATCTGTGATTTAAATACTCCCAAGAAAAAGTCCAGGGCCAGATGGCTTCACAGGCAAATTCTATCAAACATTTAGAGAAGACTTAACACTAATCCTTCAGAAAATATTCCAAAAAATTGCAGATGAAGAAACACTCCCAATTTTATTCTATGAGGCCACCCTCAGGCTGATAACAAAACCAGACAAAGATACCACAAAAAAGAAAATTACAGGCCAATATCACTGATGAACACAGATGCAAACACCCGCAACAAAATACTAGCAAACCCAATCCAACAATACATTAAAAGGATCATACACCATGATCAAGTGGGATTTATCCCAGGGATGCAAGGACTTTTCAATACATGCAAATCACTCAATGTAATACACCATACTAACAAATTGAAGAATAAAAACCATATGATCATCTCAATAGATGCAGAAAAAGCTTTTCACAAAATTCAACACCCATTTATGATAAAAACTCTCCAGAAAGTGGGCATAGAGGGAACCTACCTCAACATAATAAAGGCCATGTACAACAAACCCACAGCTAACCTCATACTCAACAGTGAAACGTTAAAGCATTCCCTTTAAGATCAGGAACAAGGCAAAGATGTCCATTGTCACCACTTTTATTCAACATAGTCTTGGCAGTCCTAGCCACGGCAATCAGAGAAGAAAAAGAAATAAAAGGAATCCGATCACTGTTTGCAGATGACATGATACTATACAAAGAAAATTCTAAAGACACTACCAGGAAACTACTAGAGCTCATCAATGATTTCAGTAAAGTTGTAGGATACAAAATTAACACACAGAAATCTGTTGCATTTCTATACACTAACAATAAAAGGTCAGAAAGGGAAATTAAGGAAACAATTTCATTTATCATCACATCAAAAATAATAAAATACTTGGAATAAACCTACCCAAGGAGGTAAAAGGACTGTACTCAGAAAACTATAAGACACTGATGAAAGAAATCATAGATGACACAAACACTTGGAGGGATATACAGTGTTCTTGGATTGGAAGAATCAATATTGTCAAAATGACTGTACTACCCAAGGCAATCTACAGATTCAGTGCAATCCCTATCAAATTACCAATGGCATTTTTCACAGAACTAGAACAAAAAAATTTTTAACTTGTGTGGAGACAAAAGAGACCCTGAATAGCCAAAGAAATCTTGAGAAAGAAAAACAGAGCTAGAGGAATCAGGTGCCCTGACTTCAGACTGTACTATAAAGCTACAGTCATCAAAACCATATGGTACTGGCACAAAAATAGACATATGGATCAATGGAACCAGATAGAAAGCTCAGAAATAAACCCACCCACCTTTGGGCAATTAATCTATGATACAGGAGGCAAGACTATACAATGGAGCAAAGACAGTCTGTTCAATAAATAGTGCTGGGAACACTGAACAGCTACATGTTAAAAAATGAAGTTAGAACATTCTTTAACACCATACACAAACATAAAAACCTAAATGTAAGACCAGATACTATAAAACTCTTAGAGGAACACTCTTTGACATAAATCGCAGCAATATCTTTTTCAATCCATCTCCTAGAGTAATGGAAATAAAAACAAAGATAAACAAATGGGACCTAATTAAACTCAAATGCTTTTGCACAGCAAAGGAAACCATAAGCAAAACGAAAATACAACCTCAGAATGGGAGAAAATATTTCCAAACGGTGAGACTATAAAGGGATTAATCTCCAAAACTTACAAACAGTTCATGCAGCTCAATATCAAAAAAACAAGCAACCCAGTAAAAAAATGGGCAGAAGACCTAAATAGACATTTCTCCAAAGAAGACATACGGATGGCCAAGAGACACATGAAAAGATGCTCAACGTCGCTAATTATTAGAGAAATGCAAATCAAAACCACAATGAAGTGTCACCTCACACCAGTTAGAATGGGCATCATCAGAAAATCTACAAACAACAAATGCTGGAGAGGGTGTGGAGAAAAGGGAACCCTCCTTACACTGTTGGTGGGAATGTAAAGTGATACAGCCACTATGGAGAACAGTATGGAAGTTCCTTAAGAAAGAAATAATAGAGCTACCATATGATCCAGCAATCTCACTCCTGGGCATATGTCCAGAGAAAAACATGGTTCAAAAGGATACATGCACCCCAGTGTTCATTGCAGCGCTGTTTACAATAGCCAAGACATGGAAGCAAACTAAATGTCCATTGACAGATGAATGAATAAAGAAGATATGGTACATATATTCAATGGAATATAATTCAGCCATTAAAAGGAATGAAATAATGTTATTTGCAGCAACATGGATGGACCTGGAAATTCTTATACTAAGTGAAGTAAATCAGACAGAGAAAGACAATTATTATATATTGCTGACATGTGGAATCTAAAAATAATGATACAAATGAACTTATTTACTCAGAGACTTAGAAAATGAACTTATGGTTACCAGAGGGGAGAAGGATGGGGTGGGAGGAGGGATAGATTGGGAGATTGGGATTGACATGAACACACTGCTATATTTTAAAAACATAACCAACAAGGACCTACCTACCATACAGCACAGGGAATTCTGCTCAATACTCTGTAATAACCTAAACAGGAACAGAATTTGGAAAAGAATAGATACCTGTATATGTATAACTGAATCACTTTGCTGTACACCTGAAACTAACACAACATTGTTAATCAACTACACTCCAATGTAAAATAAAAATTTTAAAAAGTAAAATAAAAACAAGGAATAAAAAAAACAAATATATTGCAACAAATTGGACAACCTATAAGAAATGGACAAGTTTCTAAAACGTACAGCCCACCAAAACTGAATCAAGAAGAAATAGATATTCTGAACAAATTGATCACTAGAAGTGAAATAGAACCTGTAATTTAAAAAACTCCCTGGAAACAAAAGTCTAGGACTGGATGGCTTCACTGGGGAATTCTGCCAAACATGCAAAAAGAATGTATATCAATCCTTCTCAAACTTTTCCGAAAGATTGAAGAGGAGGGAATACCCACAAAGTCATTCTATGAAACCACCATCACCCTGATGCCAAAACCCGACAAAGACAATACCGAAATAGAAAATCACTGACCATATCTTTGATGAATATAGATGCAAAAATTCTCAACGAAACATTAGCAAACTGAATCCAACAACACATAAAAAAGATCATACACTATAATCAAGGTGGATTCATCCCAGGGTCACAAGGATCATTCAACATATGCAAATCAATCAATTTGATACACCACACCAACAAATGCAAGGACAAAACCACACAATCATCTCAATAGACGCAGAAAAAGCATTTGACAAAACTCAACATCCATTCATGATAAAAAAAAAAAAAACTTCTTACGAAAGTGGGTATACAGGGAACATATCTCAACATAATAAAAGCTATTTAGGACAACCTTACAGCCAACATAATACTCAACGGTGAAATGTTTAAAATCTTCCTGCTAAAATCTAGAGCAAGACAAGGAAGCCCACCCTCACCACTTCTACTCAACATAGTATTGGAAGTCCTAGTCACAGCAATCAGGTGAGAGAAAGAAAGAAAACGTATCCAAATTGGAAGGGAAGAGGTATAAATTTGTCATTATGCATAGATAATGTGATACTAGGTTAGAAAATCCTAAAGATGCCACACAAAAACTACTAGAACTGAAAATCAGGTTCAGCAATGTAGCAGGATATAAGATTAACATACAGAAATCTGTTGCATTTCTTTATGCTAACAATGAAAGGGAAGGGAAAGTCAAAAACAATCACTGTTAAAATCACATCAAAAAGAATGAAATGCTTACGAATAAACCTGAAAAAGGAGGTGAAAGACATATGCTGAGAACTATAAAGCATTGATAAAGACAACAGAGGATGATTTAAAGAAATGGAAAGATATCCCATGCTCTTGCTCCACACAATGGAATACTACTCAGCCATAAAAAAGAATGAAATCATGCCATCTGCAGCAACATGGATGGACGAGAGATGATCATACTAGGTGAAGTAAGTCAGAGACAAATTCCATATAATATCACTTATATGTAGAATCTAAAGTATCATACAAATGAACTTATTTACAAAACCAAAACAGACTCATAGACATAAAAAACTAACTTATGGTCACCAAAGGGGAAAAGGGTTGGGGAGGGATAAATTAGGGGTTTGGGATTAGCAGGTATAAACTACTATAAATAAAACAGATAAACAACAAGTCCTATTGTATAGCACGGGGAACTATATTCAATATATTGTAATAATCTACAGTGGAAAAGAATAGGAAGAAAATATATAGAGAGAGATATAAATGCATAACTGAATCACTTTGCTGTACACCGGACAGTAACAACATTGTAAATCAACTATACTTCAGTTAAAAACACAAAACCAAATAACTACCAACAAGTCCCTCTTCACAGCACCAGATCAGTGTTTTCCATCATCTGAATGCAACTTCAAACTACACAAGTAAACTCAGATTTGTGACACCCAATCATTTCAGAGAAAATAATTTTTCTTTTCTGCAAGCCAGTGTTGTATAAGTTTTGGTATACTGTAAATCATCATGTTCATGTCCTATAGCAACCAGAGATTTCATAACCACTTGCAACCCTAAAATAGGCATTTGTTGTTGTTGTTTTTAGCTTTCTGTGAATGGAATTCCTCATTAACACACTTATCCTTTTTGGATTTTTTTTTTTTTTACTTTTAGCTTTTATGTACATTTTTAAGACTATAGTACATACAAATATATGAGTGTGATTTATTGCTGTTTTCAGTAGATGGTAATTGAGGTGATGTTAGATGTGGTTTTTTCCTCCTGTTCTATGGGGAAAAGTTTGATGAAGAACCTATGAACATGGGCAGATTGTATGGGCTATTTTATCACGTATAAGAGAGCTGACCTTCAGACTAAGTCCCCCATTAGCCACTCTGCCACCTGGGCCAGTGGAAGGAAACGTGGACACTGGAGCCAACAGACTTGGGTTTGAATCCTGACTACACAGCTACTGCTGAGTGATCTGTGTCACCAACAAAGCCTCTGAGTCTTAAGTGTCCTTGTCTATAGAACCAGGTATAATACTATTCTGTAGGATTTAAGATTTAATATGGTATTGCATGTGAAGAACAGGTTACTTGGAACCACTCTTATAAATATTGGCATTTGCTTCCCCTTTTGCTATTTGTTCCATAAAGCTGGGCTGTTCAAACCTCCACATTATTTATTCTGCTAGCCAAAAGTTAGAATCACAAACTGCACTTAAACATACGAATATTGCATTTCTTAAAAACAAATGTCTAATTCCAGCTGGCGTCAAACTCAATAGAACATTTGTCCTACATGTTCCCCGTCCGCAGCACACGGATATCCCAGGAACCTAAAGAATCCATCTAGACGCCAATTCCTTTTGTCCCAAACCAAGGAGATGCAAAAGCAGCTAGAGAAGGAGCGTGAAAGCAGAGGAAAACGTCTTGTCCATGGCACACGACTACCTTTAACAACCAGCTCCTGTTTCAAATTCAGCCTCCTGTGCCCTCAGCTGTAGCTCCCAAATACCAACACACTGGGCGTTAGGATTTCAATAGAAATTTTGTGGAGGCCACAAACATTTAGTTCACAAAATCTGCACTTACCTGGATCACCCTGTCTTGCTGTCATCATCACAGCACCTTCAAGACCCTCACTGGAGACTAGGGCTGGGAGGCCAAGTATGGTCCAGGGCACATCTCTCATACTCCAGGAGCTTACAGCCTAGTGGAGAGAAGATTGGGTACTTATTAAGTACTTATTAATATCAACAGCTACCGTTTATTGAGAACTTACTATATGGCACCCTTAGGCACTGCTTTAAATGCAAACCCTGCACCAACTCACTTAATCCCCATGACAACTCTGAGATGATCCCTGGCATTTTACAAATGAGGAAACTGAGTGAGGCACCAAGGGATTAAGAAGCTTACACAGACCTAATCAAATTTATAAACTTTTGCACAGCAAAGGAAACCATAAATAAAACAAAAAAACAAGCTGTGGAATGGAAGAAAGTATTTGCAAACAATGCAAATGACAAGGGCTTAATTTCCAAAAAATACAAACAGCTCACACAACTCAATAACAAAAAAACAACCCAATCAAAAAATGAGCAGGGGCTTCCCTGGTGGCGCAGTGGTTGGGGGTCCGCCTGCCGATGCAGGGGACACGGGTTTGTGCCCCGGTCTGGGAGGATACCACGTGACACAGAGCAGCTGGGCCCATAAGCCATGGCCGCTGAGCCTGCGTGTCCAGAGCCTGTGCTCCGCAATGGGAGAGGCCGCAACAGTGAGAGGCCCGCGTATTGCAAAAAAAAAAAAAGAGCAGAAGACCTAAATAGACTTTTCTCTAAAAAAGACTCACAGATGGCCAATAGGTACATGGAAAAGATGTTCAACATCGTTAATTATTAGAGAAAGGCAAATCACAACCACAAAGATGTATCATCTGACACTAGTCAGAAAAAAGTCTACAAATAATAAACGCTGGATGGGTGTGGAGATGAAGGAACCCTCCTACACTGTTGTTGGGAATGTAAATTTGTACAGCCACTATGGAGAACAGAATGGAGTTTCCTTAATAAACTAAGAATACAGTTACCATATAATATAGCAATCCCACTCTTGGGCATATATCCGGAGAAAACTCTAATTTGAAAAGATACATACACCCCAATGCTCATAACTGCACTATTTACAATAGTCAAGACATGGAAGCAACCTAAATGTCCATCAACAGATGAATGGATAAAGATGTGGTATATACATAACAGAATACTACTCAGCCTTAAAAAAGAATGAAATAATGTCATTTTCAGCAACATGCATGGACCTAGAGATTATCATATTAAGTGAAGTATAGTCAGACAGAGAAAGACAGTAATTCCATGATATCGCATATATGTGGAATCTAAAATATGATACAAATGAACTCATTTACAAAACAGAAAAAGACGACTCACAGACATAGAGAACAAACTTATGGTTACCAAAGGGAAAGGGGGGATAAATTAGGAGTTTGGGATTAACTTTAAAAAAAAAAAGAAGCTTGCACAGTCACAGACTTTGAAAATGATAAAGCGGGATTCAAACCTTGCTCTGTCTGTGGTCTTCTTACAACACTAAAGAGAGTGGAAGTTCAGAGATCGACTTCTTGGCTTCAGAGCCTGCCTCCACGGGATGCTGAGAACGTTCCTCCATCGCTCTGAGCCTGGACTTCTTCATCGTTAAATGGGCATGATTGCCACCACATGGAATTGCTGCAGGAATTAAAGGCTACAGGTGAATGTGCTTGGTGAGTATCAACGTCCTCAGTGAGGACTGCAGACCACGGGGCCTTCTTTCTGCCCCCGAGGTAACCGCTTTGGGAGTTCTAAGAGCAGAAGTACACACTTGGTTGAGCTGATGGCAGGGAAGCCTGGGGTGGTGGGAGGGGGCTTCTGCAAGTGTCGGAGCAGGATGTTTCGCAGGAAGGGAAGTCAGGGAGATCCTCTCCAGCAGAAGAGCTCCTGGGGAGGGGAGGAACGGTGGGAGCAGGGAGCACCCAGTGGCTGTGGCTCTGCCTGGTGTCAGTGCCCCACAGGGGCGCAGCTCAGCGGGAGAGGCTGGGCTCGGTGGACCCACACCTGTTGGGCATCTGCGCTAGGGTGATCTGGGTGAGGCTGGGCAGCAACTGGCTCTGGACGGAGGGCAAAGCCCAGGCCCGTGTTCCCTGCAGCCCAGGAGCCAGGAGCTCATTAAAGAGGAGAGAAGGAGCAATTACCTGCAAACTTCAGAAGGCAAAAGACCAGAAGGAGCGGGGCCAGGGGGAGGGTGTGTCTCTACCTGGGGCCCCGGCAGCGTGCCAGGACGCAGAGGGGATGAAAGGAAGATGGAGACAGCTTCCGGGGTCAGGACGGGGTCAGTCAATGAACCAGGTGGCCCGGAAAGCTGGGGAGAGTGGCTTAGGCTTGATATGACCTGTAATGGGGAGCCCTGGGGAATCTGGAGCAAGGGAGGGGCAGGCTTCAAAGGGAGGAAGGGGCTGCTGGTAACTGGACGGGCGGGGCTTGAGCGGGAGGGAAGGAAACCCCAGGGGTGGCGGTGCCCTCTATCCAGGGCAGTGCTGTCAGATAGAAATATAATGCCAAGCCCCTGTGTAATTTACAATTGTCTGATAGCCCATTAGAAACAGCAAAAGAGGTGAAATTAATTCTGATTATATATTTAACCCAATATACCAGAAAGATTTATCATTTCTACGTGAAATCAATGTAAACATCATTATTGAGATAACTCACGTTTCTCTGGCGTTAAGTCTTCGAGGTCGGGAGTGTATCTCAGCCAGGACACAGGGATTCAGACTAGCCGTGTTCCTGGGGTCACAGGTGGCTCGTGGCTGCAGCATGGGACAGCGTGGGTCTAGACCGAGGAAAAGTTGGGGTGAAGTGGACTGCAGATGTGGCCCTTCCCAGGTTTCCGTCCTGTGCCCTTTTTAGCACTGCCACCCGCTGGAGGGCTGTGCTGTCCTTTGACCACGAGCTGTGAGCAAGGAAGTGCCCTGGCCAGCCTCTTCTCTGCTCTGCAGAGCCCTGGGTCTCTGGTCTCCACTGCATACCCCGAGTTCAACGTTAGCCCTGGATTTCTCAGGGATAGTCCAAGAGAAGAGTTGTTTTTAGAAAATTAACTTCCCTGAAGCGCTCCCATCTTCTGAGGGCTAGGGTGGGCTGAGGAAGCGGGTTTTAAGTCCATGGCAGCTGCTCAAAGCCCGTTAACGCGGCAGGTGGCGGAGATTTGACTCGGGAGCTACAGCTGAGGGCAGGGGAGGCTAATTTATCAATAAAACGAGCTGGTTGTTACAGGTTACCAGGTGCCATGGATAAGAGGTTTTCCTCTGCTTCCAAGCTCCTCCCCTTAGCCGCTTTGGCATCTCCTTGATTTGGGAGAAAAGGAATTGGCTTCCAGGCGAGTCTTTTACGTTCCTGGGATATTGGTGTGCTGTGGAGGGTATGAAACAAACTTTTGGTGCTGGGCAACTCTGGGTTTGAGTTTCAGCGTTATGACCCCGAGAGAGCTGGGTCAACTTCCTGCCCCACAGTGTCCTTATCTGCGACGTGGGAACAGGAGTACATATGATTGGAGGGTTTATTCAAAGGATAAAACGGGAGAGAAAGTGTGTGAAGCTCTTCACCTGGGACATGAGGGCTCCACAGATGGGAAATGATTTATGGGTCCCAATTACTGTCATGACCATCGCTATTCATGGAGCGGGGCCTGGGCTGAGTTTGTGGTTTGGGTTGGGAGAAGCAACAGGAGAAGGATATGGGGGGATGAGGAGGGGTGCACGGAGGGATGTCTCCTTACACAGCCAGTCTGAAAGGGGGTCTCTGAGGGATGAAGGTGGAGCCAGAGGCCTCCAGATGGATAGGGCCTGAGTGCGGGAGGCCTGGGCGCTCGTCCGGGGCTGGCAGGCGAGCAGCTCTCCAGCCACAACTCTGAACTCTGTCTGGGGGTCATGTTCTTCCCCACAGGTTTCCAGCTCCACCTCCCACATCCAGAGTTACCCAAACATTTTCCAAACCAGCCTGACCCCTTTCTAATGTATTCCAGATGCACTTGCGAGAAATGGGGAAAATGCAGAGCCAAGTGGGAAGTTGCACGTTTAGAGCACCAGGTTGGGCCCAAAGATGCTGCCCAGTGGGTACCCGATGCCAGGGGACGCGTTGCCTCCATTCTTCCTCCTCCCGTGTCTCCCCCAGGAGAAGTCTTCCACAGCCCCTTCCCAGAGGCCCCACTCAGAGCCGCCCTTGGCGAGGCGGGGTTTGTCTCAGGCATGCACATTGACCCTCAGACCCATCAGTAGGGCTTGGGGTCACTCATTTTCTGAATATTTATTGAGCACCTACTGTGATTTGCTTTGTATTTTTTTAATTGAGATAAAATTGACATGTAACCTTGTATTCGTTTCAGGGTACTCTACTGATGCTTAATGATTTATAAAAACAGTTTTGATCTCACAAACTCCCTGAAAGGATCTAAAGGACCTCCCAGGGGTCCAGGAATCACAGCTAGGGAACAATGTCTTTAAAGGAAAAGTACATGGGTTGATGAGAGCTTCAAACAAGGCAATGTGACCCAGCTAGGGGACAAGAGAGTAGATTAAAAAGGAGGCCATGGGCAAAGCATGTACAAAGGCCCAGTGGTGAGGGACAGCATGATACCCTAGAGGGACTGAAGGAACTACAAATTCTCTGTCTGGGGTATACCGGGGGCAGCTGCAAGTCACCCCACCCCTCAAATTCCTGTCACTAAAAATTTATCGAGATGCTGTGACATGCCAAGTACAGAGCTCATCTCTTCCCTCTTGGAGCTGACAGTCTGGGAGAGGGACAGGATATGCTTATTCCCATCCAGCATTACTGTGATATGTGCAGAGATTGGGGTGCTGGGTTTGATACGTGTGTGTGCAGGAGGGGCACAAATGTCAGATTTGGAAAGTCAAGGTGCCAGGGAGGCTTAAGTTCAGTCTTGAAGGGTGAGTAGGGGTGATCCAGGCGCAGGGGATGGTGTGTCTGTACCAAGCTGAAGGACAGCAGGGCTCAAAGGTCTGGAAGCAACAGACAGCATGGGCTTTGGTGGGAATGGGAAGGGTGCACCGTGGAGGGGTGGGGAGACTGGGAAGGGCGATGGCCATTCAGTGCAGTGTGCAGACCAGACCAGTCGACTCTGAGCTCTAAACCCACTGTGGTTTGTTGTTAAGATCACAGGCTAATTCTAAGCCATGACTCCGTATTTTGTGGGTAAGTCACTTTATCTCTTTGGACCGGGTTATAGAGGCTATACTGGTTGGAGTTTAGGAACACAGATTCTGGAGTCTGTCTGCCTGGGCTCAGATCCTAGGTCTGCTATAAACTACCTGTGTCACCTTGGATCAGTCACTCAACCTCTCTGTGACTTAGCTCCTCCGCCCTATAATAGGAATAATGCTAGTACCTACCACATATGATTACTGTAGGGGATCAGTGGTTATATGTACAGTTATAGGACTTAAGTATTATTCTTGACAAATTCCTCACCCCCAGGAGGGATACTCATCCCAACTTACCCACTTCAGGTGATGCTGTGGAAAGCATAGCATCTTAGCATTGGCAGCAGCCCTGGGGGTTTATCTGGTTCAAAGTCCCATGTGGTTCAGGTGATCTCCAGTGTCCCTGTCCATCTGCCCATCCTGGACAAGTGGCTGTTTGGGCTGTGCTCGTGCATGCCCTGTGATGGAGTTGAGAGAACAGGTACTCAAGTGGATGCCTTTCATTCCTGGGAAGGAAGCCAGAGGGAGAAATGGAGTCAGAAAAGTGCAAACCTAACATCTATACCCCTTTCTTCCACTTTAGGGAAAGTGATGCAAGTGTGTTTCAACCAAAAAAGAGAAAACCTTCCTCTAGATCTCTATCAGTTCTCTAAAGCACATGGCTGAGCGAAAGCCAAGCAAATCAGCCACGAGAATGGAATGAACTGGAAGATCAGCTGTAACATAATCCAGCTCCAAAGATGGGAAAAACCACCAGGAGGAAGAAAAATAATGCAGATGGGGTGGACAAGCTCTGTTGCTCTAAATGACACTGGTCCTGTGGCTTCAGAGGACACAGCTGTCACTTACGGTGAAGGGTACAGACCCCTCCTAACCCCGCCTGCCTCTGCGCTGGGGTCCAGTCTGGACACAGCCCTTCCATTCCAGTAACACTTGCTTCTGTGGGATCTGAAAAAGCGGGGCCCTCCCAGGCGCTGGCCGTGTTGGTCACCCAACTCGCTCTTTTGAGAGCAGGTTCATCCAGTGGTGGATTACAGAATGAGGAGCCAGGCCTTCTCTCACGGGCCTTCTGGGCTGCTGAGACCCCTGGGCAGAGATGCATTCATGTTACCGAACCAAACTTGGGTCTGCTTGCCCGCGTGCAGTCAAGGCAATAAAGCCAAAAAAAGCATTATTATTTCCAGTCACATATGGCTTCTTTGACCCCATCAAATAACTTTATTCACACAAACGTCCCTAATTTACAAAGCCTCAGTCATTCATACACATTAGGGGGATATCTACAGTATTCAAGGAACTTAAATATAATGTATCCTACCAACCCAAGTAAACCAAGTACCAAAAATATTCATATATAAAGTTGTTCACACATAGGTCCTAGATTACCAGCTTCTGTGCAAAAAGAGAAAATAAAGCAAAATAGATTTATTACCTAGCCTTTGAAACTAACCTTGTGCCTGGGTTAAAACTTCCCTTACACCCAAGCTGGTCTTTCAATAAAGTGAAGCTTTATGGTAAGATGCCAGTACAAGAACAGGTGGCCCACGCTCAAAATCCCCCAACTCCCATAAGGGTTTCAGCAAGGCCTTATTAAAGGCCAGGTGAGGGAGGGGCGTCCTAGGGTATGTGCGTGCACAGTTCTTTGATTGGTTCATGGTGAGGTAACAGGGCGGTGTCACAGGGGTTAACATTATCCATCCTTAGGCACCAGTAGGTCTGGGGGTTACGTGCTCATGGTCATCAAGTAGTTAATTTCTTCCATTTGGTGGTGGTTTCGCATCGGATAAACTCAGGAAATGTGCATCAGATCCCATTATCTAGGTACTTCAGGGAGGAGCTAAAGCAGAGGACATGGGGGAGGGGTCTGTCCCCGGAAGGCCCCATAGGGTCCTGCTCGGTTATATTCAGTCCTCCGTCAGCCCCGAGATGCAGCTTCTGGTCTCCCTGCACTGAATCACCCACCCACCATGGCTTCTTTCCCTGCTCACCCCCATGGCTTCGTTTCGAAGGACAACCTGGCTATATGATGGAAAGAATGCCTACCGTGCCTTCCTGAAGCTTGTTTTACGACAATACTCAAAGCGGGTGCAGGCAGAACAGCTTGGCAGAGAAGACCGTTGGACGTCTGGAGCCGGACTGCACGGGTTTGAATCTTGCCCTCACCAGTTAAAGCTGAGCAATTGGGGCGAGTGACTTACTACAACACGCTCATCTGAAAAGGGCTTCCCTGGTGGCGCAGCGGTTGGGAGTCCGCCTGCCGATGCGGGGGATGCGGGTTCGTGCCCCGGTCCGGGAGGATCCCGCGTGCCGCGGAGCGGCTGGGCCCGTGAGCCATGGCCGCTGGGCTTGCGCGTCCGGAGCCTGTGCTCTGCAACGGGAGAGGCCGCGACAGTGAGAGGCCTGTGTACCGCAAAAAAATAAAATAAAAAATAAGACCTACCCAGTAGGTTGTAAAGAAGGATAAAAGCACTTGGAATAGTAGGTGCTCAGTAGGTATTTGTAAGGGTTGCTGTATGTCAGGCAGTGTGCTCAACCCATTATGTGTGTCACTTAGTCTGATGAGGGTGCCGTTGTATTTGTTCCCATTTGCAGGTGTCAGGTCAATTGCCTAAGCTCCCAGAGCTAGGAAGGTCCACACCCACGGGGAGGGCTTCCCTGGTGGCGCAGTGGTTAAGAATCCGTCTGCCAAGTGCAGGGGACACGGGTTCGAGCCCTGGTCCAGGAAGATGCCACATGCCTCAGAGCAACTAAGCCCGTGCGCCACAACTGCTGAAGCCCGTGTGCCTAGAGCCCATGCTCTGCAACAAGAGAAGCCACCACAATGAGAAGCCCGCGCACCACAACTAGAGAAAGCCTGTGAGCAGCAACAAAGACGCAATGCAGCCAAAAAATATAATAATAATACGAGGACTTCCCTGGTGGTCTAGTGGTAGAGAATCCGCCTTCCAATGCGGGGCACTGGGGTTTGATCCCTGGTCAGGGAACTAGGATCCCACATGCCGGGGGGCAACTAAGCCTGCGTGCCACAACTACAGAGCCCACGCACCCTGGAGCCAGTGTGCCACAACTAGAGGAGGAGAAAACCCACCGCCACAGCTAGAGAGAAGTCCGAGCGTCTCAACGAAGATCCTACGTGCTGCAACTAAGACCCGATGCAGCCAAAAATCGATCAATCAATCTTTAAAAAAAAAACAGATAATACAAAGCCTGAGATGTGTAGTGGAGAAGAATGTGACCGTGAGGTTGGACTCCTGACTTGGCTTGAGATCGTGACTGGGCTCTGTTGCTCATTCTTGGGGAGAATTTGACCAAGACATTCCAATGTTCCCGCCTCTGTTTTCCCCATCTCTAAGAATGAAGTAATTTGCCCTGATGGCTTCTGAGGCTCCTCCTATATTGGACATTCTGAGTTGCTTCTGGGAAAGCTGAGGTCCAGAGAGGCTAAGAAAACAGCAGAGCACATAAGTGTCAGACCTTACAAAGCTGCCAGGGGCCTCCGCTCACAGGCTTGCTGAAAGGTGGCAAGGGAATCACAGGATGGGCCTTCTCTGGGAAGCCGTACCTGACTGAGAGGCCCTTCAAGTGTTGAAGACTGGGGGGTCACTGAATTCAGCCTGCCTGGCATTGAGTCCTGGCTTTGCCTCTTACTTGCTGTGTATGTGACACTGTTGGATGAGCCACTTACTCTCTAAACTTCAGTTTCCCCATAGGTAAAATGGGGTAGTCACGCCTCCTTCGTAGGGTTGCTGAGGGAGATGAGGTCATTCGTGCGATGCGCTCAGCACTGATCACACCGAGTCTAGCATGTAACGTGCTGCCTGTGCCCGATCCAGCTTACGCTCTAGCCTCCTCGAGGTCAGGCACCTGTCTACCCATATCCGTATCCCCAGGGCCTAGCCCAGCATCTGCCGTGCTCGTCAAATGCCTCTGAAATAGGGCATAAGCTCCTTCCTGTTACAGTTGAGGAGTCTGAGACACAGAGAGGGAACGACCTGTGCCCAAACAGCCAGCGGGTGGAAAAAGCAGTACAGGATCCCTAGCTTCTAGATTTGAGCCAATGGTGTACCCATGGCAGTGCACAAAACCTCGGATTTTGTCAAGACAATCACCTGAAGGTGACTTGAAATGTCTTCACGTAGTGCCATGGAGTGGAGGGTGTGGATTTAATACCTTTGGATCTGTATTGGACCTTGGGAGCTGGTAAACCCTTCTGTAAAACTGATTGATCACTTATGTGTAGAATCTAAAATATGGCACAAATGAACTTATCTATGAAACAGAAATAGACTCACAGACGTAGACAACAGACTTCTGGTTGCCAAGGGGGAGGGCGGTGGGGGAGGGATGGATTGGGAGTTTGGGATTTGCAGATGCAAACTGTTATACATAGGATGGATAAACAAGGTCCTACTGCATAACACAGGGAACTATATTCAATATCCTGTGATAAACCATGATGGAAAAGAATATGAAAAAAGAAAAGAATGTATGTATATGTATAACTGAATCACTTTGCTGTACAGCAGAAATTAACACAATATTGTAAATCAATTATACTTCAATAAAATAAACTAAAAAAAACCCTGACTTGGGGAGGTCCTCACAGCCTGAAAGAATGCAGAGGGGATCTCTGGGGTACAAATTGGGTAATTTTATGCTTGCATACTTACAGGATGGGGCTTGCCAAGGAGATGGGGGGCTGGTGCCAGTGTTGTCTGAGAGGTGACCTTGCTAATGGTTTTTCAGTGACCCAAGCAAGTCCAAAGGCTCACAGAAATCTGTAGAGCCCTCCTGTCTACCTAGCCGCCCTGGCATTTCCAAGCTGAGCTCTCCTGATGAAAGCAGGAGGTGGGTTCTCACAGGTCCAGAGCTGCTCCATGTTGAGCAGGAAACGCTTTTCATAAGCCCCGTATAATGAGGTGTGGCGACCTCTTGTAGTGAAAACTCGTCCTCCCTCTAGGAATGCCGCTTTGTGTCTAGGGACAGTAGGCAGTGATGGATGTGTATGACTTGAGGAGATAATGAGAGTAAAAAGAAGCTCATACATGTTTGTCAGATGGCCAAATGCATGTGCACGGAGCATCCCTCTGGTTGGGAGGGGTGGGGCAGACTTAGAGCATCTGGTAGCTGGAAGCCATGGCAGCCCCATGGCCCGTCGGCAGAGAAGCCGCAGATTCACCAATAGGATATTCAGGGTGTCTTTTTTTTTTTTTTTTTTTTTTGCGGTACGTGGGCCTCTCACTGTTGTGGCCTCTCCCGTTGCGGAGCACAGGCTCCGGACGCGCAGGCTCAGCGGCCGCGGCTCACGGGCCCAGCCGCTCTGCGGCATGAGGGATCTTCCCGGACCTGGGCACGAACTCGTATCCCCTGCATCGGCAGGCGGACTCTCAACCGCTGCGCCACCAGGGAAGCCCCAGGGTGTCTTTTTAAACACACAGGCTCAGAGAGTGTGTATGTCAGGCCCATCCCCAGCGCCTCCCCTGAGTTCCAGACTCTTAGCTCCACCCCCATTTGACATTTTTCCTTGAGCATCTTAAAGACAAGTTCTCTAGTTACCCTCCCCGCCCCCTCCCCGCCCTGACTCCTACACACACTATAACTCTCAGTCCTCTCCATCAGCCATGGTACCACCAGCTGCCTAGTTTAAGCCAGACATCCAGTCCCCACCCGTAACTCTTCCCTTTCCCCACCTCCAATCCAGCACTGTTTTGTGGGCTCCACCCCCAAAATATCTATTGACTCTACACAGGATCTGCATTTCTGCACCACCACGTTGGTCTCAGCCCCCTTGGTCTCTCTCCCGGCTTCCTGGAAGAGTTGGCTACCCTCTGCTTCCAGCCCTGCTCCCGTGTGGTCCGAGTGATCCGGTCCTGCCCAAGTCTCATCTCATCAGCCTCCCATCCTCCCATTCCCACTTGCCCCAGCACAGGCTGGTTTTCTGAATCTTCATGCCCAGGGTCTTTGTATTTCTACTGCCTGGAATTTTTTTCCCTCATGGCCCTTCGCAAGCTATGTTTTTGTCCTCCTTGGGGGTCTCAATTCGAATCACATTTCTCCAGCAATGCTCTCCCTGACCTTGGCCATCAGTACCTCCACATCTCACTCAGTGATGCGCTCCAGCTGGCTTAGTCAGTAATCATCTTATTTTCCTGTTTAGTCTGTCTTCTGGCACAGCAAACCTTTTCAGTAAAGGGCCAGATAGAAAATATTCTAAGCTCTGTGGCCCTATGGTTTCTGTCACAAAGATTCGACTCTGCCATTTTAGTGTGAAAGAGCACATCTAGACAATATGTAAGTGAATGGATGTGGCTGTGTTCCAATCCTTTATTTGTGGACACTGAAACTTGAAATTCATATAATTTTCACAAAATACTCTTTTGATTAAAAAAATCTTCAAAAAATGTAATAACCTGGACCTTACATATACAGACATTCTTTTTAGCTCCTGGACCTTACAGAAATATTCAGTGGGGCAGCAGGCTATAGTTTGCCAACCTGTTTTAGAATGTAAGCTCCATGAGGCCAGGCTTCTGTCTGTCTTGTCCATCACAATATCCTAAGTATATAACAGTTCTTGGCACATAAAAGATGCTCAGTAAATATTTGGGGAATAAAAGAAGGCAGAGGAGGCTATATCTGGAGCTCATTGGGCATATCTCAAACATGTGGCCATCATGTTTCTGAAAACAAGGAATAAAGGAACAAGGATAAAAAGGAAGAACAATCATGAGATAGGCATCTGAAGACCTGTCAACATGATTCTCTGGACATCACGTCCATCCTTCTAGCCAGGACGACACTCGACCACCCATGATCTGTATTTTCTAGGCCTAGAGATTCTTCCAAGTCAAGCAAGAAACAAACAATCCTCTGAACTGGCAGCTCGGCCAAGCTGTCAGAATTCTAACCCATGGAAAGGCCATGGACATTTTGTCCTGGCACCGAGAGTTACCATCTGAATAAATTAATATTTATGTGCTTTTATGAGGAAAATTTTTCTTGATCTTTAACAAGGACAATCAACCTTTCAATCCCACCTGGCCTTTGTATCTCTTTTCATTTTCACCTTGCCCACTGGCTCAGAATAAATATTTCTCTGATTTTTTAAATAGCATTTGTTCCCACAGCTATAGCTTTGAGACAAAATACTTTTCTTAATAATACTCTAAGAGGGAAAATACTTGGCTCTCTCCTCCATAATTTTTGATGGAACCTGTTTATTGCCTTGTGGTCATTCCACTGGCGGTCATTTGATGCTTTGGACTGCCGAATGAGGCCCCATTTGGGCTGTGTCTCTGGACACCAGTAGAAACATTTGGAAAGTTTAAAGAAAACTCAGACAACCAGTTGCACTTGGGGAAAAATATAACTAGATTCTATCTCTCACCTCATATCAAAATCCTGGATGAGTTAAAGATTTAAACAAGAAGAAAATATGAATCAACATTTAAAACATAGTTTGGGGGATACGGACACCTCCAAACATGTTACTGAAGGCAGAAACATAAAGACAATTACGTAAGAGTTAAAAAATCTTCAGCACAGACGCCCTCCCCCAAACTCCTAAAGAAAATCTTGAGAAACCACAACCTTATAGAGTTATTTGCTGACAAATGGTTAATTCATTAAAAAAAATTTTTGTTTACCCGTTTTGGGGAGAGAACATTTAAATTCTACTTTCTTAGCATATTTCAATACAGTGTTATCAACTATAGTCCCCATCAGACATTAGTTCCTCAGAACTTTCTCATCTTATAACTGAAATTTTGTACCCTTTTACCAATCTCTCCTATTTCCCCCATTCCCAGCCCCTGGCAACTACTTTTCTACTCTCTGTTTCTATGAGTTTGACTTTTTTTTTTTTTTTTTTTTTTTAAGATTTCACATATGAATGATACCATGCAGAATCTGTCTTTCTCTGTCTGGTTTATATCACCTAGCGTAATGCCCTGCAGTTTCATCCATGTTGTTGCAAATGACAAGATTTCTGTATTTTTTAAGGTTAAATAATATTCCACACACACACACACACACACACACACACATACATACGTATATACATATATATAACATTTTCTTGGTCCATTCATCTGTTGATGGACACTTTGTTTCCATACCTTAGTGATTGTGAATAATGCTGCAATGAACATGGGAGTACAGCTATCTCTTCAAGATAATGATTTTGTTTCCTTGGGATATAGACCCAGAAGTGGGATTGCTGGGTCATATGGTAGTTCTATTTTTAATGTCTTGAGGAACCTCCATGCTGTGTTCCATAGCGGCTGCACCAGTTTGCATTCCCAACGGCAGCACACAGGGGTTCCTTTTTCTCCACATCCTAGCCAGCATTTGTTATCTTGTCCTTTTGAAAATAGCCATTCTAACCGGGGTAAGGTGATAGCTCATTGCGGTTTTGATTTGCATCTCCTTGATGATTAGTGATGTTGAGCAGGTTTAATTTCTTTGATATACAAAACTGAACATCAAAGGGAAAAAACACCATTGAAAAATGTGTAGAAACTATGTAGAGGTGTATATTTAAGGATGCTGGCAGAAAAAAATGAATGAAGGATATAAGCAGATGACTCACAAAATAAGTTCAACTAGTCAACAAATATTTGAAAAACATGTTCAATCTTATTAGTAATTAAAAAAAAAAACCCACAAGACAATCCCGAGATACCATGTTCTGCCTGTCAAATTGGAAAAGATAAAAAAGAATGACGGTAAGCGTGTGGTCGACTGCTGGTGAGGCAGCATGGCTACATTTATCCAAAGTTCCAAATTCAACGGTTCTACTTCTAGAAATTAAGATTCACACAGTATTTGGAGAGTTTCCTCCATTTTCATTACCATTAGGATGGGAAGCCTGTACCAAGGATGAGAGAGTGTTTTGAGTAGCAAGACATTGGAGACCTTCTCCATGTTCATCATGGGTGTTGCTTAAGCCCGTCAACACTCTAGGTTGCCAAATGCTCAGTAGTTTAACCAACTACCTACCAGCGTGTTGACTAAACTGACATGAATTCAGTCAGAATGATGCCTTGTGGGGAGGGGTGTAGGGGTGTATGCCTTGTTTCTATTCCATCAGGTATTCATGCCAGGGACACCACTGTTGCTTCTGTGTTGAATTGGAGTCAAAGCATATGAAACACTTTCTACATTAAAGGGTTAAATATATTTATGATCACCCACTGCTGGATTGTTAAAGGTCTAATGCACCAAGTGTAAATGTGCCTTTCTTCCAGCCTCCTCCGGTGTCAGGACTTTGTAGAAAATACTATCTTCTACTTTAGCGAGCACCCACTGCACACACATGTAAGCTAGACTTCAGTCCTGGAGTGAACACCAGTATCAAAAACCTTGGAGAATAACATTCCTGCTTGAGGCAATCTAATTAAACTTCTGTCAACTCGAAGTGGCCTCCAATGGACAGATCAAACCTATTTTTAGGTTCCAAGTGTTATAAGAAGAAATATTTAATTAGAATGGGGGATGTTTAAAATAGCTTTCTCTCTTAGCATCGGTGCCTGCTGGCTTGTTTTTCCTGATGTCATTAATCACTAGTGAACGGATGTCAGAATTCAGCTATAGCTCCCATAAAAATTTGCCTTCTTTGGGTAGTTTGTCCCATAATTCAAAATGCCATGTCTCTCCAGGATTTGACACTTTCCTGCAAGCCAATGGCACTGAGAGCTTTAGACAATTGAATTTTGAGCTTTTCTTCAGAATAAGAGCCCCAGGCAGGGTATTTCTCCCATGAAGCTCTATGGTTCTTGGCATCAGTGGAGAGATGGTCGTGTTCAGACTGAGGAGTAGAGAATGTTCCGTGGTCCTGGGACCAAGAAGGGCTTGATGATGCCTCGGGACCTACGTGAAGAACTGAGCTATATAGAAAGTGATGGAAGGGAGATAATTCGAGCTCCTTTAGGGTTCAAATCTAATTTTTAGTATTCCTTTATAATTTTTCTGGATCAACAAGTTTTTTAGAAATGGGAGAGAACTAGATTTACTTTGCCAATAACTGTGCTATCTAGAAAGTTATACAGATAAGACTTTATTTTTTAAAAAAACACAGGAGTACTTAGTAAATGGCAGGCACTGTTCTCAGTGCTTTATGTGTTTTAAACTCACCTAGTCACCACAACAGCCCTTTGAGGTAGTAGTATTATTATTCCCATTTCACAGATGAGGAAACTGAGGTGCAGAAAGGATAAATAACTTTCCCAAAACCACTCCCTAGTGGGTGGCAGAACCAGGATTCCAACATAGTCAGTCTGGCTCTGGAGTTGGGTGCTTAGCCATGTCTTCCATTTTATTACTTTATGATTAATAAGGACATTCTTTCTTTATTCCCAATAGATTTTAAGTGGTGCATATCTCCTAGAACTTCACCTGCTGGCTTCCTACAAATTATTGCCCTTCTCCCAAACTCAAAAGCTGTTAGAAAGTCATTATTTGTGAGAGGACAAGGTACTTTTACACGGCACTTGTGGGAGTATAAATTAAATCGGTTTGACCCTTTAGTCCAATGTTTCTACTTCTAGAAATGGATCTAAGGAAATAATCTAAGATGTATATAGAGAAATCTGTTTAAAGTGAACAGACACTTGTTTCTAGTATCATCAGAACCTAGAGCAGTTTCTGGCACATAGTGGGCATTTGGCAAAGAATTATTAAGTGAACAAACTGCAAATTACAAGCAAATGAAAAACAAAGATACAAACAAAACCTCAAGGTGCACCTAGAGGATGAAATAATTTTATATCTCTGACGGTCTTCTATACGGACATTAGAAATCATGTTTGTAGAAGGAATTTCATTAATCGCAGCTTTTACACAATCTAGTAAGTGAATAAATCAAACACTGAAAGATTAGGGACATTATTTTCTTGGGTTCCTATAGTACAACAACCACTCTTAGCAGGAAAATGGTGTGTTTATAGATTTTTCCCAATTAATAAATCGTTTATTCACTGTAAGAGGTATGTTTAAAATTATTAATATTTTACATTTTATTGTTTTAACGTGTATTTATAGTTTTAAACAATCTGTTTGATTCATTTCAAAACATCACTAGTAGTCATCTGCTTGGCAAGTTGTGAATGGCTGTTATTCTATCCTTTGGATTTGGAATGTGTCTCACCTTTTCTACAATAAATATATGTACTTTTGTAATCAGAAGAAATAAATGTTTAAAATTTTACCTTCCATGGGGTCAAAAGGAAGGAACAAAGATAACTAAGGACAGAAGAAAAGTGGTGATAGGAAAAATGCCAAAAAGTTCATAGTGGTTGTATTTACCTGGGGGGGATTAAGATTAGCATTTCACTTCTTTTAATTGATATAGGCTTTCCAATTGTATAATAATGAACATATATTATTTAAACAATATAACATTTATTTTTTTAATGGAGAAAGCAGAGTCTGGGTGGGGGAGTTTTAAAATTGGCTGCAGCGTCTGCCACTGGTTAGGGGGTTTCACTCTGGTCTCCACACATGACACTCACCTCTCCTACCCGCCCCCCCCCACCCGCCTTATGATCCTGGCCATCTTGCTGACCAGTTGGGGACTACCGTGCCTCCAGGATTCTGGCATCTGGTAGATGTTCACGTTTGTTTAATGACTAAACTAAATAGCGGTGGAGTAAATTGTTAATTTAATATTTTAAAATGTGTTCTGTTTGCTTTGTGAGGCACAGTCTTCTTACCATGTCCCTCACCTCTAATAATCCCGCGTCTCCAGGGTGGGATATCCACTTCCCGGTGCATTTCAGGTTGTTGTGCGTTATGTCCTCTTCATACACCAAGGGGATCGGGAGCATCAGCGGTCCCTGTTCAGAGAGAAGGCTTTGAACCACCTGGAGGATGGAGAACTTGCCTGGGAGAACCCTACCTTCTGAGGGTGTTGAGCCACCTACGCTGGAATTTTTGGTGGTGGGGTTGGGGGTGACAGTTAAGGCTGAAGAATAGTCACAAAGCTCAGAATGGCCACTGGGGGTCAGTCTTATTCATGGTAGGTACGATGGTCCCCAGCCCCCCTCCTCCCCCAGTATCTTCCCAGCTCACAAACTGGTCACTGAGATTCTGCCACAAGAGATACACCTTTCTGGTTTAATTTCTGCCAGCGCTAATATTTAAATACTGTCAAACATTTACACTTCAATGTGACTGAAGGTTCTGAAAGCACATCGGGTAGGAAAGTATTGGGGATGGCCTATTGCCTCTTCTTTGTCAGGTTTTGCATTAGGAGCTTTATAGAGTAACTACAGAATTTATCCTCCAAACTGGGATGCTTCTGAGAGTGAAAAGAGATGCTCATTTGAGGGATGGGGTGCCAGGGCAACAGGCAAAAAGTGGGAGTGTCTTGCATCAACAGGTTTGCATGGTCTCCTCATGTATGGATATATCATGTTTGTAGCAATGAGAAATTATCCTGCCCATTTAGACGAGGGAACAAAGGTTCAGAGAAGTCAAGAAACATGTCCAACGTCCTTGGTTTCAAAGTCTGTGCTCTTTTATCCCCTTAAGGCTCAAGGTCAGTGGGCTCCTGGAAATCAACAGGAAAGGGATGTCACTGCGGGGAGAGTGGGAGAGGACTTGAACAGGATAAGACGAGGAACGACCCAATGGTGCTTTTTTTGGTGATTGCTGCCAGGACCAGCTCTGGACGCAGTCTGGAAGGTATGTGCGGTAAGGCTCATCGTTGAAAAAGTCCCCGACCCTTTGCTGCTCTGCCTCAAAGGTGCCTCATCATCAGGCGTCAGGCCACCTGTCCCGGAACTGTGTGTCCCTCTCTTGTGCTGTGCATGTGGCCTGCCAGGAGGCCAGAACTCTGCTTCCTTTGTGTTATGTTCCCTCCATGCGGTTGCCTTTCTGTCTCTCCGGTCAAGGGTACAAGTGGAAGGGTCTCTAACACAGCTTGCATGAGAGTCTAGGCTCTCTCTCATGTTGTCAGGTTTTGAAAATTTCCCTGGACTTTGCCTTATGAACGAGGGAAAGAGAGGGACTTATTTCATATCCTGGAAAGTCTTCTGTCACAGACAGCCAAGGAGGGTTTGAGGCACCCATGTTTCATTGCAGGGTCTGGGATTCCAGGGGAGGAACAAGGGTGCTTAGCATTTATCTCATACATTAGGAAAGGCGTTTCCCTGAGAGGGGAACACACTTCCTCCCATGGCATGTAAGTAACCACCTCTCTACATTTCCATGCTAGGGCTCCATCCCAAGTATGGAGAACCGACCAACAAAACCATGTTCACCTGGTGGAATTCCTTCCACAAGTACTGAGGCTGATGCTTCTCAACTGCCTTTTCTTCATGTCTATTCACATATCTTTGGTCTTCATGTCTTGACCTCCTCCCTAAGAAGTGGTCATCAGAGCTGAGCCTGAACTCTCACCTGGAGACTTTGGGATGCCCCAAGGAGATATTATGGCAAGAAGAGACCACCCTGCCACTCACCACCAAAGAGACCGTCATTATGACCCAAGAGCTCCTGACTGCACTGAACCAGACAGCAGCTCCCCGTGTACCTTTTGAGAAAGTCCAAAGCCCTCACAGATACCTCTGTTCTTTTTCTAGGGCTCCCTCCTCAAGGTCACCTCTAGATCTGAGCTCCTTGTTCTTTTGAATTTATTTTGTAAAATGTACTGTCTCACCGTGCTGCATTTTCTCATTATCCCACTCTGTTCTAGGTCGAACCAGGAGTTCACCCATTTCCACCAAAAAACAAAACCAAAACAAAACCCAATTCTAGGTTCTGGGAAAGTGGTAGTGGATGCATCTTTTTTAATCTTTCCAAATTCCTCCATACAAAAAGGACAGTTGGATAGCAAAGCCATAAACCAACGGTCAACATTTACCAAACATCTCAACTGCCTCTCCCAAGCCAAGGTAGTCCCACAAACTCCCAAATGGAAGGAATGAGGATAAACCATCAAGAACCACAGACTCCCAGGGATCAGCGTCTATGCAGCAGAAACAGAGGGTAGCAACAGGGCATCTGATGGGCTTGAGAACAGGAGAGCCTGAAAATATCCCACTGGCGACACGGTTGGCCAATTCAGGAATGGTAGTTGAACCTGGGGGAGGGCTCGTGCTCACTAATCACAGGTGAGGGCCAGAGCCCCCTAGTAAGGTTAAGAGGGGCAGGAACAGCCCAGCCCCTGTGAACTCCAGAAACTGATATACTCAAAAACATCAGTGGCCCCTTAGTGTTTAGAGTGTTAATCCTAGACTTTTTTTTTTTTTTAGCTTGACATTCAAACCCTTTGATAGCTTCACCCTACTGTGCCTTTCCAGTATAATTTCCAACCACATCTTTTGATTCGCCCTCTATGCCAACTACTCTGTTCTCAGGGGTTCCATTTGCCTTCTCCAATTCCTCGGGTCTTGCATTTCACTCAGCCCTCATGCTATGGCTCGGGTGAATTCTGGATAACATCACTGAAATGTGCAGGCTCAAGACACAGTTGGTGTCTCTCGGTTCACTTCTGGCACAAAATTTTTATAAATACAAATTCCTTTTGGAAGAGAATACTGCTTCTGCCAGACAAAGTTTACTTAGTTCCACAAACAACAGTAGGACACTTATCACTGTAGCTCTTGTTATAACACACGTCTCCCTTGACCTTCTCCTACTTTAAAATAATTTAATCATGTTCTTATTAAAAAATCCATCCCATATTTGGGAAAAGACTAAAAGGCATTTGCTTGATTTCTGAAATAATGATAGGGCATTTCCGTTTGCCCAGGGAGTACCAGCCAAGGTCAAGATCCACATAAGGTGTGGACCTTCACGAGTTCTGAAGATTCCCGGGGGGAAATGAATGCCCATGTAGGAGGCTTGAGACAGTAAACTTGATGTCCTCCTGGTGACTCTGGCTTTGCCCTGACCCATGGCCCCATGGGATGTGAACAGAACTGCCCTTGTTGAGAGAAGGCATGGATGCAACATTTTCCATTTCTTTCACCAAACATAAGTGTATGATGGGAGGAAGATTTTGATATGCAGAATCCCACCACGTCCTCAGTCAGAGACACAGATGTACCATATGATTTTGAGCGTGGCACCCAGGATTTGGGTCTAGTTCAAGCACGCAGCTCATAAAAGCCCAGACAATAAAAAGTGAAGATGTAAAAGATAAAAGGGTTGCTTTCAGATGCCATAAAATATTGTTTAAAACCCTTCTTAACCATAGCGTTCTAACCTTTACATTTCCATTTTTATGCATGGAAAAAAGGACTGTTCGGTATTTGTACTAACCGAGCCTCAGGAAATGAACATCTTCTGGCCATTAAAAGCAGGTTCTACTCGTTCAGTAATGGCATCTGAATCACTCTCTTTGCGATCCTGGGCTTTGCCGTCACGCATTGGAATGCGTTCATTTCCTTGCGCTCAGGAACTTGCTAATGCTTTAATTCCTGTAGGTAAATCCTGTGGGAAAAAGTAATACTGCATCTGAAACTTCTGACAAAAATACACGCAAGTTGTTTTTTTTTTTTAATAACAAGAGATTTGTTGTAGCTGTTTTAAGATAGCAACCATTGTGGAGACCTCTTGAGTACAATTATGGTTAGACTTGAACCTTTAAATATTTAGCTAATGCTATTTTCTAGGTATCATTTAAATTAATAGCAAAATAATAATGATAAAAAAATCATAGCTTTTTATATCATGCATTTTCTATGGATTAAGCCCTGTGCTTTTTAAATCTTCCCAACATGTCTGGGGCAGGTACTGATCGTTAGCTCCATTTTATAGGTAAGGAAAGTGAGAATTAGAGGTAAAATTAACTTGCCTGAGGCCAGACAGTGCCAGAATTTTATTCCAAATCTGTCTGGCTCAGAAGCCCAATTTCTTAATCACTTTTGATGTATTGTATTTTGCCCACTTGAAATTTTTATAAAATGCAAAACACAATTCCTTAAAACCAGAAACTGTGTTTAAAATATAAAACCATCTCCGTTTTGACTCTGAAGTTGGGCAACCACACTGTTCCCTATGTCAAGGCATTGTAGTCACAATAACTAGTCTAATTGCCTGGGTTTTAGTTTTTTCATTGGCAAAATTAAGAAATTGAGCCCAAAACACCTTTTCCTTCTGACGTTCAGTCATTTGTCTGTTCAGCTAATGTTTATTTGGGTTTCTACTATAAGGAAAGACCGGGTGATCTAATCATAATAATGGACTAATGAGGTATGATCCCTAAGTGTAAAGAGCTCAGTTTAATGGAAGAGAAGAATTCACCAACGAACCATCAGAATCCAATGTAGTCTGTGCTGTAAAAGGTATGTGTGCATGTGTGTGTGTACACATACATATAAACACACACAATCATACGTATACATACGTATGCACAGACATATACACACATACACACACACCTATGGGAACAGAGTAGAGGCAGGGACTTAGAAATTGGGTGTTTCACACACGTGTGACAATAATTCCATGAGGAGAAGGGGCTGAGTCTGTTTTTAGTCCACCGGTGTCTTGGGCCTGGCACATCAGTACATACTTGTTGAATGATGGCATGAATGAAAATGAGACATAATCTGCCTTGTAAAGGATTCATGGAGGCTCACCAGGTGGAGAAGAGGGGGTAGGACACACATGCCAGGCGACAGGAACAGCATGTACAAAAGTAAGGAGCACATACAATTTCATGGTGGGTTGAGCGAGGCCTTGGAAGCTTGGCCTCAGCAGGAGGGTGCATGTGGGGTAGCAGCAGAAAACAAGGTTACAAAAGGTAAATTTTGGCCAGGTTCACGGTGGGTCCAAAGCCATGGGTTTGGGTGAGGTGTGACTCTGCAGAGCTCTTTCAGTGGGGAGAACCTGTAGCTCTGGATGCCTTACTTATTCACAGCTATTGGACCCAAAGTAGTGTAATATGACTACTTAGCAAATAAAAGGGTAACAGTGGAAACTCCACTAGGAAAAGATATTGTGGGTGGGCTCCCATTTTCAGGGGAAAGAAAGATATTACCAACTTAAATCAGAGGAGCAGTAAGAGTTATTAACATTAAACAACAGGTAGTCAGATTGAACCTGAGTATAGGAACCTGTTTGGAGGCAGGAAGTTCTTGTGCCTGTGAAGGTCTGTCCATCCACTAGGAGAACCGAGAGTAAGAGTAAAAGTAAGGCATCCTTGGAAATGTGATTTTTCAGCCCCACCCATTAAGAGGTAGGAGCCTACTTCCGCATTCCCTGGATTGGGCTGGCTTTATAAATTGTATTAAAATAGTAGTGAGGGAGGGCCAATTCTGAGCCCAGGCCTCAAGAGACCGTGCCTGCTTCCATTCACTCTCTTGTAACACTGCTGCCAACATGTGAACAAGCCTGGGCTAGCCTGCGGGTTGTCACCCCAAACTGAAAGCCAGCCAATCTCTAGAGGCATGGCTGAGGCCATCCTAGACCAGCCAGCCCAGCCAGCTCACGAGCTGCACATGAAGAAGCGTAGCTGATTCCAGCCTCACTCAGCAGAACTGTCCAGGCAGCCAGAAGACTCACGAGCAAGAATAGATGGTAGTTGTTTTAAGGTAAAAACAAAGGGACGAAGGGAGGGAGTGAGGGAGGGAGGGAGGGAGGGAGGAAGGAAGGAAGGAAGGAAGGAAGGAAGGAAGGAAGGAAGGAAGGAAAGAAGGGAGAGAGGGAAGGAGGGAGGGAGCAAATGTGATAGAAAAGGGTGATGATGAGTTGCCTAGCATCTAGCTCTTACTATGGGTTAAGTCCTGGCTTACCCACTTTACATACCTTATTTCACTTAATTAGTTCTTGGTTATATCACATTTGTTCATAAATGCATCAAATCTCTCTTCAAAGGAGAGTCTGATTCCAAAAACTTCCAACTTGATTTACCAAGCAGCATGCCAGTAGGATTTTATTCAAAGCTTTTGGAATCAGACAAATCTGGGTTTCAATTCCAAATTCTCTCTTGCCCTCTGTATAACCTGAGGTAATGTATTTAACACAAACCCCAGTGTCAATTTCTGCATCTGAAAAAGTGAGATTAAATAATACTTACGGGGAGAGCTTCAAGATGGCGGAAGAGTAAGACGCGGAGATCACCTTCCTCCCCACAAATACATCAGAAATACATCTACACGTGGAACAACTCCTACAGAACACGTACTGAATGCTGGCGGAAGACCTCAGACCTCCCAAAAGGCAAGAAACTCCCCACGTACCTGGGTAGGGCAAAAGAAAAAACAGAGACAAAAAAATAGGGATGGGACCTGCACGAGTGGGAGGGAGCTGTGAAGGAGAAAAGGTTTCCACACGCTAGGAAGCCCCTTCGCGGGGAGACTGCGGGTGGCGGAGGGGGGAAGCTTCGGGGCCGCGGAGGAGAGCACAGCAACAGGGGTGCAGAGGGCAAAGCGGAGAGATTCCCGCACAGAGGATCGGTACCGACTGGCACTCACCAGCCGAGAGGCTTGTCTGCTCACCCGCAGGGGCGGGCGGGGCTGGGAGCTGAGGCTTGGGCTTCGGTCAGAGCACCGGGGGAGGACTGGGGTTGGCGGTGTGAACACAGCCTGGAGGGGGTTAGTGCACCGCTAACTGAGGGAGTCCGGGGAAAAGTCTTGACCTGCCGAAGAGGCAAGAGACCATTGTTTCGGAGTGTGCGAGGAGAGGGGATTCAGAGCACAGCCTAAACAAGCTCCAGAGACAGGCACGAGCCGCGGCTATCAGCGCGGACCCCAGAGACGGGCATGAGACGCTAAGGCTCCTGCTGCAGCCACCAAGAAGCCTGTGTGCGAGCACAGGTCACTATCCACACCTCCCCTTCCAGGAGCCTGTGCAGCCCGCCACTGCCAGGGTCCCGTGATGCAGGGACAACTTCCCTGGGAGAACGCACGGCGCGCCTCAGGCTGGTGAAACGTCGTGCCAGCCTCTGCCGCCGGAGGCTCGCCCTGCATCTGTAACCCTCCCTCCCCCCCCGGCCTGAGTGAGCCAGAGCCCCCGAATCAGCTGCTACTTCAACCCCGTCCTGTCTGAGTGAAGAACAGACGCCCTCAGGCGACCTACACGCAGAGGCGGGTCCAAATCCAAAGCTGAACCAGGGGAGCTGTGCGAACGAAGAAGAGAAAGGGAAATTTTTCCCAGCAGCCTCAGGAGCAGCAGATTAAATCTCCACAATCAACTTGATGTATCCTGTATCTGTGGAATACCTGAATGGACAACGAATCATCCCAAATTGAGGCAGTGGACTTTGGGAGCAATGATATATATTTTTTTTTCCTTTTTATCTTTTTGTGAGGGTGTATGTGTATGCTTCTTTGTGTGATTTTGTCTGTATAGCTTTGCTTTTACCATTTGTCCTATGGCTCTGTCTGTCCGTATTTTTTTTTTTTTAGTATAGTTTTTAGCACTTGTTATCATTGGTGAATCTATTTTTTGGTTTCATTGCTCTTCTTTATTTCTTTTTTCTTTTTTATTATTTTTAATTTCTTTTATTTTTAATAATTATTTTTTATTTTAATAACATTATTTTTATTCCTTCTTTCTTTTTTTCTCCCTTTTCTTCTGAGCCGTGTGGCTGACAGGGTCTTGGTGCTCTGGCCGGTTATCAGGCCTGTGCCTCTGAGGTGGGAGAGGAGAGTTTGGGACATTGGTCCTCCAGAGACCTCCTGGCTCCATGTAATATCAAATGGAGAAAGCTCTCCCAGAGATCTCCATCTCAACGCTAACACCCCAGTCCACACAATGACCAGCAAGCTACAGTGCTGGACACCCTATGCCAAACAACTAGCAAGACAGGAACACAAACCCACCCATTAGCAGAGAGGCTGCCTAAAATCATAATAAGGTCACAGACACTCCAATACACACCATCGGACATGGTCCTGCCCACCAGAAAGACAAGATCCAGCCTCATCCACCAGAACACAGGCACTAGTCCCCTCCACCAGGAAGCCTACACAACCCACTGAACCAACCTTAGCCATTGGGGTCAGACATCAAAAACAACGAGAACCATGAACCTGCAGCCTGAAAAAAGGAGACCCCAAGCACAGTAGGTTAAGCAAAATGAGAAGACAAAGAAACACACAGGAGATGAAGGAGCAAGGTAAAAACCCACCAGACCAAACAAATGAAGAGGAAATAGGCAGCCTACCTGAAAAAGAATTCAGAATAATGATAGTAAAGATGATCCAAAATCTTGGAAATAGAATGAAGAAAATACAAGAAATGTCTAACAAGGACGTAGAAAAACTAAGGAGCAAATAAACAATGATGAAAAACACAATAAATGAAATTAAAAATTCTCCAGAAAGAATCAATAGAAGAATAACTGAGGCAGAAGAACAGATAAGTGACCTGGAAGATAAAATGGTGGAAATAACTACTGCAGAGCAGAATAAAGCAAAAAGAATGCAAAGAATTGAGGACAGTCTCAGAGACTTCTGGGACAACATTAAATGCACCAAAATTCGAATTATAGGGGTCCCAGAAGAAGAAGAGAAAAAGAAAGGGACTGAGAAAATATTTGAAAAGATTATAGTTGAAAACTTCCCTAATGTGGGAAAGGAAATAGTCAGTCAAGTCCAGGTAGTGCAGAGTCCCATACAGGATAAATCCAAGGAGAAACACGCCAAGACACATATTAATCAAACTATCAAAAATTAAATATGAAGAAAAAATATTAAAAGCAGCAAAGGAAAAACAACAAATAACATACAAGGGAACCCCCATAAGGTTAACAGCTGATCCTTCAGCAGAAACTCTGCAAGCCAGAAGGGAGAGGCAGGACATATTTAAAGTGATGAAAGGGAAGAACCTACAACCAAGATTACTCTACCCAGCAAGGATCTCATTCAGATTCAATGAAGAAATTAAAACCTTTACAGAGAAGCAAAAGCTAAGAGTATTCAGCACCACCAAACTACCTTTACAGCAAATGCTAAAGGAGCTTCTCTAGGCAAGAAACACAAGACAAGGAAAAGACCTACAATAACAAACCCAAAACAATTAAGAGAATGGGAATAGGAACATACATATCTATTACTACCTTAAATGTAAATGGATTAAATGTTCCAACCAAAAGACACAAACTAGCTGAATGCATACAAAAACAAGACCCGTATATATGCTGTCTACAAGAGACCCACTTCAGACCAAGGGACACATACAGACTGAAAGTGAGGCGATGGAAAAAGATATTCCATGTAAATGTAAACCAAAGAAAGCTGGAGTAGCAATTCTCAGATCAGACAAAATAGACTTTAAAATAAAGACTATTACAAGAGACAAAGAAGGACACTACATAATGATCAAGGGATCAATCCAAGAAGAATATATAACGATTGTAAATATTTATGCACCCAACATAGGAGCACCTCAAAACTTAATGCAAATGCTAACAGCCATAAAAGGGGAAATCGACAGTAACACGATCATAGTAGGGGACTTTCACACCCCACTTTCACCAATGGACAGATCAACCAAAATGAAAATAAATAAGGAAATACAAGCTTTAAATGACAAAGTAAACAAGATGGAATTAATTGACATTTATAAGATATTCCATCTAAAAACAACAGAATACACCTTCTTCTCAAGTGCTCATGGAACATTCTCCAGGAGAAATCATATCTTGGGTCACAAATCAAGCCTTGGTAAGTTTAAGAAAATTTAAATCATATCAGGTATCTTTTCCAACCACAATTTTATGAGACTAGATATCAATTACAGGAAAAAAACTAAAATATACAAACACATGGAAGCTAAACAATATGATACTAAATAACCAAGAGATTGCTGAAGAAATCAAAGAGGAAATCAAAAGAATACCTAGAAACAAATGACAATGAAAACATGATGGCCCAAAGCATATGGGATGCAGCAAAAGCACTTCTAAGAGGGAAGTTTATAGCAATACAATCCTACCTCAAGAAACAAGAAAAATCTCAAATAAACAACCTAACTTTACACCTAAAGCAATTAGAGAAAGAAGAACAAAAAAACCCCCAAAGTTAGCAGAAGGAAAGAAATCATAAAGATCAGATCAGAAAGAAATGACAATAGAAATAAATGAAAAAGAAATGAAGGAAATGATAGCAAAGATCAATAAAACTGAAAGCTGGTTTTTTGAGAAGATAAACAAAATTGATGAACCACTAGCCAGACTCATCACATAGAAAAGGGAGAAGACTCAAATCAACAGAATTAGAAGTAAAAATGGAGAAGTAACAACTGACACTGCAGAAATACAAAGGATCATGAGAGATTACTACAAGCAACGATACGCCAATAAAATGGACAACCTGTAAGAAATGGACAAATTCTTAGAAAAGCACAAGCTTCTAAGACTGAACCAGGAAGAAATAGAAAATATGAACAGACCAATCACAAGCACTGAAATGGAAACTGTGATTAAAAATCTTCCAACAAACGAAAGCCCAGGAACAGATGGATTCACAGGCAAATTCCATCAAACATTTAGAGAAGAGCTAACACCTATCCTTCTCAAACTCTTCCAAAATATACCAGAGGGAGGAACACTCCTAAACTCATTCTACGAGGCCACCATCACCCTGATACCAACACCAGACAAAGATGTCACCAAAAAAGGATACTACAGGCCAATATCACTGATGAACATAGATGCAAAAATCCTCAACAAAATACTAGCAAACAGAATCCAACAGCACATTAAAAGGATCATACACCATAATCAAGTGAGGTTTACCCTAGGAATGCAAGGATTCTTCAATATACACAAATCAATGTGGTACACCATACTAAGAAACTGAAGGATAAAAACCCTATGATCATCTCAATAGATGCAGGAAAAGCTTTCAACAAAATTCAACACACAGTTATGATAAAAACCCTCCAGAAAGTAGGCATAGAGGGAACTTACCTCAACATAATAAAGGCCATATATGACAAACCCACAGCCAACATCGTCCTCAATGGTGAAAAACTGAAAGCATTTCCACTACGATCAAGAAAAAGAGAAGGTTGCCCACTCTCACCACTATTATTCAACATAGTTTTGGAAGTTGTAGCCACAGAAATCAGAGAAGAAAAAGAAATAAAAGGAATCCAAATTGGAAAAGAAGTAAAGCTGTCACTGTTTGCAGATTACATGATACTACACATAGAGAATCCTAAAGATCCCACCAGAAAACTGCTAGAGCTAATCAATGAATTTGGTAAAGTAGCAGGATACAAAATTAATGCACAGAAGTCTCTTGCATTCCTATACACTATTGATGAAAAATTTGAAAGAGAAATTAAGGAAACACTCCCATGTAGCACTGCAACAAAAAGAATAAAAATACCTAGGAATAAACCTACCTAAGGAGACAAAAGACCTGTATGCAGAAAACTATAAGACACTGATGAAAGAAATTACAGATGATACCAACAGATGGAGAGATATACCATGTTCTTGGATGGGAAGAATCAGCACTGTGAAAAGGACTATACTACCCAAAGCAATCTACAGATTCAATGCAATTCCTCTCAAACTACCAATGGCATTTTTCACAGAACTAGAACAAAAAATTTTGCAATTTGTATGGAAACACAAAAGACCCCGAATAGCCAAAGCAATCTTGAGAAAGAAAAGCAGAGCTGGAGGAATCAGACTCCCTGACTTCAGACTGTACTACAAAGCTACAGTAATCAAGACAGAATGGTACTGGCACAAAAACAGAAATATAGATCAATGGAACACGATAGAAAGCCCAGAGATAAACCCACGCACACACGGTCACCTTAACTTTGATAAAGGAGGCAAGAATATACAATAGAGAAAAGACAGCCTCTTCAATAAGTGGTACTGGAAAGACTGGACAGCTACATTGTAAAAGAAGGAAATCAGAACACTTCCTAACACCATACACAAAAATAAACTCAAAATCGATTAAAGTCCTAAATGTAAGGCCAGATACTATAGAACTCTTAGAGGAAAACATAGGCAGTACACTCTATGACATAAATCACAGCAAGATCCTTTTTGACCCACCTCCTAGAGAAATGGAAATAAAAACAAAATAAACAAACGGGATCTGATGAAACTTAAAAGCTTTTGCACAGCAAAGGAAACTACAAACAAGACGAAAGACAACCCTCAGAATGGGAGAAAATATTTGCAAATGAAGCAAGTGACAAAGTATTAATCTCCAAATATACAAGCAGCTCATGTAGCTCAATATCAGAAAAGAAAACAACCCAATCCAAAAATGAGCAGAAGACCGAAAGAGACATTTCTCCAAAAGAGATAAACAGATTGCCAACAAACACATGAAAGGATGTTCAACATCACTCATCATTAGAGAATGCAAATGAAAACTACGAGGTATCATCTCACACCAGTCAGAATGGCCATTATCAAAAAATTACAAACAATAAATGCTGGAGAGGGTGTGGAGAAAAGGGAACCCTGTGGCACTGTTCGTGGGAATGTAAATTGATGCAGCCACTATGGAGAACAGTATGGAGGTTCCTTAAAAAACTAAAAATAGAACTATCATACCAGCCAGCAATCTCACTACTGGGCATGTACCCTGAGAAAACCATAATTCAAAGAGTCATGTACCACAGTGTTCATTGCAGGTCTATTTACAATAACCAGGACATGGAAGCAACCTGTGTCCATCGAGAGATGAATGGATAAAGAAGATGTGGCACATATATACAATGGAATATTACTCAGCCATAAAAAGAAACGAAACTGAGTTATGTGTAGTGAGGTGGATGGACCTAGAGTCTGTCATACAGAGTGAAGTAAGTCAGAAAGAGAAAAACAAATACCTTATGCTAACGCATATATATGGAATCTAAAAAAAAAAAAAAAAAAGGTTCTGAAGAACGATGGGGCAGTACAGGAATAAAGATGCAGATGTAGAGAATGGACTTGAAGACATGGGGAGGGGGAAGGGTAAGCTGGGAAGAAGTGTGAGAGTAGCACTGACATATATACACTACCAAGTGTAAAATACATAGCTAGTGGGAAGCTGCTGCATAGCACAGGGAGATCAGCTCAGTGCCCTGTGACCACCTAGAGGGGTGGGATAAGGAGGGTGGGAGGGAGACGCAAGAGGGAGGAGATATGGGGATATATGTATATGTATAGCTGATTCACTTTGTTATAAAGCAGAAACTAACACACCATTGTAAAGCAATTATACTCCAATAAAGATATTTAAAAAATAATAATACACCTTGGAGTACTATTCAGGCATAATTAAGAAATGGGGGGAGAGTGGAAGAATTGGATGTAAGTGGTCAAACAGTACAAAATTCCAGTTATAAGATAGCTGGAATGTATACAACTGAGGATATAATGTTCGACATGATGACTACAGTTAACATTGCTGTATGGTATATTTTAAAAATGTTAAGAGAGTAGATCCTGAAAGTTCTCATCACAAGGAAAAATTTTTTTTGGTATTTGTATGAGATGATGCATGTTAACTAAACTTACTGTGGTAATCATTTTCACAGTATAAGTCAGTCAAGTCAATATATGCTGTACACTTAAATTTACACAGTGCTGCATGTTAATTATACCTCAATAACATGGAAAGGAAAAAATTAATACCCTCTTATTGCATGAGGATTAAATGAGTTCTTAATCCAAGTGCCTCTCATGGTGCCTGCAAGTACCAGTGACCAGCAGTGACAGTTACCTTATCATTGCTGCCTGTGAATTTGAACAAGGTATGCATTGAGGGAAAGAATATTTTATAGCAGAGGTTCTCACCCAGTTTCTAGCTTGCACCCTCATGACCTCACAACCTCGGGCGTGACACACTCACTCCGTGGGCACTCCCCGGCTTATGTTAATTTCTTGTACTTCATTTTTCTCTCAGTTAAGGTATATATCAGAGAGTGAAAGGGATATCATAGGCACAACCTTTAACTCACTCTCAACTATAAATTAAGACTGGATGATTGCAAATTTGAATAGCTTATTACCTACAAATTACGGGCAACAACCTGACATCTGTCAGGACCGAGCAGAAGTTGTGTCTCATGCATCTGCAAGTTTAATCGGAGCGCTCAGATACCCGCCCCACTCCCCCTCCGCTCTCTGGACTGTGAGCGTCACTCAGGCAAAGGCGATGTGGGATCCTTGTGTGTTCTTGGCACACAGCTCACTGTCTGGCGCATAAGTAGTAATCAATAAGTATTTGCTGAGTGAACAACTATATTCTCCCACCCCAAGGGAGCGACAGAGCAAAGGTTTTCCCCCCGCTCCCCCATTCCCACCCAGTAAATCACTGAGCCCTCCAGAATTGGAAGGGAGGAATTGGACAGAATGTCATGACTTAAAAGATAAACAGCAGCTTCCTGTCAGCAGCTGGACTATCTTTTTGGCTTTATCAGCCCAATAAGAGTGAAAGAAAGGAGTCTTGTTACCCAAGTGGACCACTACCAATGGTCTAAAGCTAAAAGGGGAGTTAGCGTCTTTTCAAGTTCACGTCTAAATTTCTCTTGAATTTGAAGTCCTGGGATCTGCTTTCCTTATTGAAAAATCTCCTGGTTAAAGAGGAGAGCAACAAGCTCTAAATGAGGTAAGTAGATAAATACATAGAATATTAGATGGCGGTGAATATTAAGCAAAAACAAAAGCAGGGAGCAGGGCTTGGCAGTATTGAGGGGAGTGTGAATTTGTGTAAGAGGCAGATTAATTAATAAAGGAAGTGGGTGAGGCGCTGAGCCAGATGTCTAGTGCAGAGTGTCCTGGACACAGGGAACAGCAGGTGCCAAATTGGCAAGGAGAGCTCTGAGGTCTGGGTCAGAGTGAGCCAGGCAAGCCCAGTAGGAGATGATGTCGGGGAGGTGATGGGCTGTCAGGTCATGGGGGGCCTGGGGGGCCATGGCAAGTCTATTGGCTTTTGCTTTCCACGAGATGGGAGAGTTTTGAGCAGAGTGCTCCAGTCTGAGTTGGGCTTTAACTGAATCACTCTGGCTGCTCTGTTGACAACAAATTGAAGGAGGACAAAGGTGAAAGTGGAGAGACCTGTTAAGAGGCCAGCAGGTGAGGGATGATGGTGACTTGGAAGATGGTGAGAAGTGGATGGATTCCAGATGAACTTTGAAAGTAGAGCTGATGGCTTTGCTGGTAGCTCAGATGTGGGGCAGGACAGGGAAGCCCCTTTTGCATATGCATCCTCTCAAGGCTGGGCCTGTGATGTGTGGAGGTGTGGCATGATATCATGGGGTAAGGGATAGATGCCTAAGCATTTTCACAAATCCTGTAACCAATGGACTTGACTCAATCTTCCTTTCTGAAACCATTTCCAAGTTTGGTACTATCTGTAGCTTTCCTTGGGGTGCAGCCTTCAATCACAAAGTCACAGATGGTCAGCTGGGAGGCAACTCTGAGATCAAATAAGCCAGTGGGTCCGATGGTGTCTGGAGATCCCTGATGTTTAGCCAAGGGATTTCAGATGATACACAGTAATGGATGTTACTGCAGCACATTTGGAGAAAGCAATTTCCTTTTCATTCCTATTTCCATTATATATTGAGAAGCAATCTCAGCTTGGTGGTAAATCTTAAAGTGCTTCTTGAACACCTCTTTTTAACTATGGGAGACAAGACCTTTGGCTCAGAGCTATAGCAGGCAACAGAATCTCACTGGAATTGAACAACATGGTTTTGAATGCACTGAGTGTATTTATTTTTTTCAAAAGTATATTTACTGTGGACTCACATTCATTTCTTTTTTGGACTCAAAGGACAGCAAATGGCTCTAGCATTTGATTCATATAATTTCTAAAAGCATTAGGATGATTGCAGATATTTTCTTGTGTGTTCAATTTTAAAAACCCATATTTATTGAAATGTATATTCATATACAGCAAAGCACTCATAAGTATACAGCCTGATGGTTTTTCAAAAAGTGAGCACACACACGTAACCACTGCTCAGATTAAAACATACAGTATTAGAAGTATCTCAGGAGTCCCTTTCTCTGTAACTGTCTCCCCAACCCTCAACAAAGGAGAGCACTATCTTTACACGAGCCTCTCACTGTTGTGGCCTCTCCCGTTGCGGAGCACAGGCTCCAGACGCACAGGCTCAGCGGCCATGGCTCACGGGCCCAGCCACTCCGCGGCATGTGGGATCTTCCCGGACCGGGGCACAAACCCGTGTCCCCTGCATCGGCAGGCGGACTCTCAACCACTGCGCCACCAGGGAAGCCCCCAGGAGAGCACTATCTTGACTTCTAATACCTTAGATAAGCGTTGCAAGTTTTGATATTTATGTAACTGAAATCATTCAGTATCACTTCTTCTGTGTTTGGCTTCTTTCGTGTCATACTGCGTATCAGAGTTTCATCTGTGTTGTTTACGTAACACTAATTTATTCTTTTTTCTTTGCTATGTGTTATTCCATGTATTAATACATCACAATTTATTTAGCCATTCTGTTATGGATGGCCTCTGTTTCCAGTTTTTGGTTAGTAGTTCTAGGTGGCTATGAACATTCTTTTGCATATCTATGCTTTTCTATTAGGTACACAGTGTTCAGTCATTCTTGTAGGTGTGTAGTTAAATCTCATTGTGGTTTTGATTATAGATTTGCATTACTCTGGTGATTAATGGAACGGAGTATCCATTTTTTCTGCTTCTTGGTCATTTGGATATTCTCTTTTTGAAGTACCTGGTCAAGACTTTTGCCCATTTTTCTATTGAGGTGTCAGTCTTTTTTTAAAAATTGACTTGTAAGAGTTCTTTATGTATTCTGTATACAAGGTCTTTTTTAGGTAATGGCATTGTAAATGCTTTCTTTCACTCTGTGGCTTTATTTTCGATACTGTGGTCCAATTTATCAATGTTTTTCTTTTTGGTTGGTGCTTTGTTTTGTTTTTTTGGTCTTATTTAAGAAATCTTTGCCTACCCTAAGGTTATAAAGATATTGTCTTATGTTATCTCGTACAAGAAGCTTTATTGTTTTACCTTTCAAGTTCATGTGTATACTCTGTGGGATCGAATTCAGTGTATGGTGTAAAGCAGGGATCAGAATTTGTGTTTGTTTCCCCATTGGATGCATAATTGATTCAGCATAATAATATTTAAAGAAACATCATTTTTCCCTACTACTTTGCAGAGTCTTTTGTTGTGAATCAAGTGCCTGTATGTTTCCAGGTTCGTTTCTGGGCTTTCTAGTGTGTCCCATTGATCTACTATCTAACCTTGAGCCAATATTGCATTATTATTATTATTTATTATCATTATTATTATTTTTTGCGATACGCGGGCCTCTCACCACCGTGGCCTCTCCCGTTGCGGAGCACAGGCTCCAGACGCGCAGGCTCAGCAGCCATGGCTCACGGGCCTAGCCGCTCTGCAGCACGTGGGATCCTCCCGGACCGGGGCACGAACCCGTGTCCCCTGCATCGGCAGGCGGACTCTCAACCACTGTGCCACCAGGGAAGCCCCAATATTACATTATTTCAGTGACTATTGATGTTGAATATCTTTTCATGTACATTACTGGCCATTTGTATATCTTCTTTGGAGAAATCTCTATGCAAATACTTTGCCCATTTTTAATTAGGTTATTTTTCTTTTTATTGCTTAGTTGTAAGAGTCCTTTATAATATTCTGAAGGCTAGATTCTTACCAGACATTTGATTTCAAATATTTTCTTCCATTCTGTAGTTTGTCTTTTCACCTTTCTGATAATGTCCTTTGATGCATAAAAATTTTTGTTTTTGATGAAGTCCAATATGTCTATTTTTTCTTTTATTGTTCATCCTTTTGGTGTTGTATTTAAGGAACTTGCCTAATATGTGGTCATAAAGACTTACACCTATGTTTCCTTCTAAGAGTGTTATACTTTAGCTTTTACATTTTGATATTTGATCCATTTTGAGTTGATTTCTTTATGTTGTATGAGGTATGGGTACACATTCATTCTTTTGTATATGGATATTCAGTTGTCCCAACACCAATAGCTGAAAGACTGTTTTTTCCCCACTGAATGGCCTTGACACCCCTGTTGCAAATCAGTTGATTACAGATGTATGGGTTTACTTCTGGACTTTCAATTCCATTTCATTGGTCCATATGTCTATCCTCATGCCAGTACCACACTGTTTTGATTAGTGTAGCTTTGTAATAACTTTGAAATTGGGAAGTGTGAGGCCTCCAACTTTGTTCTTCTTTTTCAAGCTTGTTTTGGCTATTTGGGGTCCCTTACATTTCCATATGGATTTTAAGATCAGCTTATCCATTTCTGCAAGAGAGACAGAATTTTGATAAGGATTGCATTGAGTCTGTAAATCAATTTGGAGAGTATTGCAATATTAACAATATTAAATATTTTAATCCATGAACACAGTTGTATTTCCCTTTATTTAGATCTTTAATTTCTTTGAAAAATATTTTGTAGTGTTCAGTGTACAAGTTTTTTACTCCTTGGCTAAATTTACTCCTAAGCATTTAATTCTTGTTGATGTTATTATAAATGGAATTGTTTTCTTAATTTCGTTTTCTCCTTTCTGACTTCTAACTGACAGAATCGTAAGGTCATAAGTTTGTGTTGTTTTAAGCCACTAAGTTTGTGGCAATTTGTTACAGCAACAAGAGAAAACTAATACACTCTATATTACTCCAATTCTTTGATATTTGTTTTGATGTGCTTTATGGCCCAACAAAAGGTCAATTTTAGTAAATGTTCCATGTGTAGTTGAAAAAAAATATGCATTCTATATTGTTAAGGCTTGAACAACATGAGTTGGAACTGCATGGGTCCACTTATATGTGGATTTTTCAATAAATACGGACTATAGTACTACACCATCCATGGTTGGTTGAATCTGCAGATGTGGAACCTTCAGTACAGAGGGTTTACTGTAAATTTATATGTGGATTTTCAACTGTGTGTGGGAGCAGGTTCTGTGCCTCAACCTCCATGTTGTTCGAGGATCAACTGTATATATATGTATGTATATATATGCAATCATATAAGTGTTAGACACTTAGGTTGTTTCCATATCTTGGCCATTACTCTCCACATTATTGTGTCATTGCTGTACCTATTTTAGTTCTACACATATTTTACACAGCAAAATAAATTAATATTATTTGGTGCAGTTAATATTTATTTGGTTTTACGCACATATTTGTACTTTCTATTGTCTTCATTCTTTTCTTCATTTCCATGCTTCCATTTGATCTCATTTTCTTCTGCCCCAAAGAATTTTCTGCAGTATTTCTTTTAATGCATTTCTGTTGAACATGAATTCTCTCATGTTTTGTTTGTTTGAAAATGTCTTTATTTCATGTACAGTTTGAAGGATATTTTCAATAATCCTTGAGTTCTAACTTGACAATTCTTTGCTTTCAGCACATTGAAGATGTCATTTCATTGTTCCTTGGCTTCCATCATTTTTGTTTAAAAGTCAGCTTCCATCATTTCTGTTGTTCTTTTGTTGGTAATATATTTCTTTTCTTTGGCTGATTTCAAGTTTTGTCTTTGTCTTTAAGTAGTTTCACTATGATATGCCTATTTGTGGTTTTCTTTATCTTGTTTGAAACTGTAAAGATTTAAAAATCTTTAGCTTGATGTCTTTGGTAAATTTGGGAAAATTTTCAACTCTTGTCTATTCAAGTATCACATCTGCTCAATATTCTCTTGTCTCTCCTTCAGTATCTCCAAATACATACATGTTAGAATTTTTCACCAAGTCCCATATCTTTTGTTTTTTTTTTTCTGCTTTCCATTCTCAGTCTGAATATTTTCTGCTGTCATATATTCCAGTTTACAGATTCTCTTTCCTGCATTGTCTAATCTGCCAATAAACCCCATCTGGTGAATTCTTATTTTTGGTTATTGCATATTTCAATTCCAGAGTTGCATTTTTCATTTTACAAAGATTATAGTTCTCTTGAAATTCTCCATCTTGTCACCAACTTTATTGAGCTTATCAACTGTGGATATTTTGAAGTCTGTACCTGATAACTCCAATATCTTACTCACATATGGATCTGCTTTTTTTCTTTGTTTTTAGTAATTTGTTTATGTCTCCTGGCATGCCTGATAATTTTTGGTAAATGCTGGACATACTCTGTGACAAACTGTAGAGCCAATTTGAAATTCTGGATTATGTTACCTTCTTCCAGAGAAAACTACATTTTCTTTTGCTTCTGTCAGGCCTTTTGAGTACTGGTAGATCAACTTTTCTTATCTGGGTTTGAATGAGCTCAAAATTGGGTTTTAGTCTTTGTGAGGGTTGAGCTATTTCTGCTTCACTCTCACTTCAAATGTGTAGCCCTTTCATGGTTCCAGTTGGAAGTCTGAAGTGTTTACCAGGGCCCTTCTCTTTGGTGGACCCCAAACATAAATTTTTATCGTGAGACTGGCTGTAGACTTTTGAGCCTCTGGGTCCTATGAAGTTTACAAATCAGCAAATGCCTGGAGGAAAACAGTGCTTTAAATACTGGACTTATTTCAATGTTCTCTCCTTGTCTCCTGGCTCTTAGCTCTTGAGGTCCTAGCTGCCTTAGTATCTCCCCAATGTCTTCAAACAGAAGTTCTTTGTTTTCAGTTTTACATTTTATATATTTTATCCAGATTTTTAAGTTGTTCTTGGCAAAGGGATTGGTCTGAAGCAAACTAGTCTGTCATGGCTAAAAGCAGGAGTTCATTGTACTTATTTTTGTCATTACCTTCTATTTTAAGACCAGTGATTCTGGCTTTCCTTTTATATTAGTGAAATAATTTCCTTTCTAAATAAATGTATTTATTATGAGAAATGTACAAGTTGTAGCAAAACGCAACGAATAGTATAATGAATACTCGTGTCCCTCCCCAGCGCGTAACCATATTCAAATAAAGAAGAGTTGACTTAAATGAAAGATGTAAATAGCAATACTGATGGTGCTTGGGGATGGTAAAAATGGCGGTGATGGGGGTTCAAAAAAGTTGTTTTATATAGAGAGAAATGGAAACTCACAAATGTCATTGTCTTGCCTAAAATTACACAGAATATGCATGGTAGAGCTGATATGATGATTCAGGTCTCTTGGTGCCCAGAGTAATCCTTTATCTGCTCTAACATAGCTCCTAGGGGCACTTCTCCCTCCCTGACTGGCTCTCAGAGATTTTATTTTTGTAGTTTATTTTCCATTTTGGCCTAAATTCTTCCATGTGTATCCTAAGCCTATTTTTATAATTGTCTTTTAGTTATTGGATTGTAAAAAAAAAAAGAAAGTATGTCTAGGCCTAACCCATGAGTGTATTTCTGTGGGG
>NW_021703780.1:69135700-69166831 GCF_005190385.1 Monodon monoceros | reverse complement strand
GTGTGTGTGTGTGTGTGTGTGTGTGTGTGTGTGTGTGTGTGTGTGTATGTTTCAAATCCCCATCAGTTTTTGCTAGCAGTTTCTATATAATGTTTGAGTCCATGAAATTCAGGGTGATTGATCCTTCTAAATGTTCTGCTCCTTTTAAAACTGCATGCAAAAGAATGACCAGTTCTGTGGAATTTATTGTTACTAAATCTCCTCTCTATTTGCTTAATTGTATTATTTGCCTGGGGGATGCTGTTTAAATGTGGAGCCAAGTTAGCTAAATGAAACATGATCCTGGTGCAAGAAACTAATGATGTGTCTCGTTTGCTAAATAACAGTCTCCCCCTTCATCTCCAGATGCTTGGAACCACACCCTCATTTTTCAGAGGCAAGAGAGGGTGGTGCCAGGCTTGGTCTTGGCTATCAAGGGCATTGGCCAGGGAGCGGGCAGACCACTGCAGTGGGAAGTGGAGCTTGGAGCTGGAGAGTGAGCAGACACCAAGGACACTGAGTGACTGGAGACGTGGGATCTTCCGCCTTCCCTCTGCTCCTGGATTTAGGCCAGGTCTCAGCCCTGCCCAACCAAGCAGCTCAAAACCAAAGCTATCGGTTAGCCATTTAGTTGAGAAAATTATCAAGGTTGGACAAGGTTTGAGGCGATCGCCTGTTTCCTTTTTATCTTAAAAGGTCACTGGGACTCAGTACTTAACGTTTCTACATAAGTGTTTTTTCAATCGTGTCATGATTGAACCCTTCACAGACTACCTTTCTCAGCTTTTTGACCTTCCCTCTTGGGGCCTCTGAGGTCAAACGAGAGCATGGGATGCAGCAAAGATCACTCTACTAATATTTACCAAGTGTCCACGTGTGTCAGGCACTGGTCTAGGCTCTGGGGGCGTGGCAGTGGACAAAATAATGAGGCCTGCCTTTGTAGAGTTGACATTCAGGGTCAGGTGGGATAAGAAAAGACAAATCAAATATATGGATGGCATTGTGAATGGAAAGGGTTATGGAAAAAAATGAAACGGAGATAAGGAGGGCTGGGTGGGGGTAGGGTGGTCAGGGAAGGCCTCCCAGAAGAGGGGAAGGGGATGAACCTTGCGGTTTGGGCTGGAGGGAGAGGTTACAAGTGGCTGCTAAACTGATGGTCTTGAATGCTAGTGGGTGTCAGAAGTGTGGTAACAAAATGCTCCCAGGCCCCAGCCCCCGAGATTCTGACTCATTAGGTCTAAGACAAGGCCTGGCAATCTGCTTTCTAGAAAGCCCCTATGCAATTCTGACGCAAGGGTTGTAAACGAATTTTTTAAAAATGTATATTACTTTGAACTTTCTGTACTTTGAAAGCCTAAAAAAGGAATTATTCTGAGGACAAGCTGTTTTCACATTCCAGAAAGAATTTTCCTGTAGACTGCCATCTTGTTGGCAAACACAATCCCCAGTGCAAGAAAGAGGGCAGTGGGCAATTACTGAGTGCCTGCTGTGTGCTGGGCACATTCCCCATTCACCGTCTTATCTGATCTCCCTGACACCGTCTGGGGCTCAGTGTCGAATAAACAGAGAGGCTGCTGCTCAGGGCTTCAAAGGAGTCGACTCCACATTTAGTGCTCAGCCCGCTTCACTCGGAGTTTTGGGTGTGGAGAAGAGAGTGGGTGGGTCTGCTCAGTCGAGCCCAGCCTCTGCCAAGGCTAGCTAGACTCTTGGTGAAAAATTTTCCCAAGAAAAGTTTCTGGAACAACTGCTGGGTGTTAGGCGTTTTGAACAACTGCTGACTTCCTGAATTAAAAGGGACCTCGGATATCATGTAGGTGCTCGGGAGTAGATAAAATGTGCTGTGTCTGCCACCATCCTTCTCCCCTTACCTCTGTACCCATGGGAACCATCCGTAACGGATGGCGGCATCCTTTCTTAAAGAACCTAGATGTGGGCTTCCCTGGTGGCGCAGTGGTTGAGAGTCTGCCTGCCGAGGCAGGGGACACGGGTTCATGCCCCGGTCAGGGAAGATCCCACGTGCCGCGGAGCAGCTGGGCCTGTGAGCCATGACCGCTGGGCCTGCGTGTCCGGAGCCTGTGCTCCGCAACGGGAGAGGCCACAACAGTGAGAGGCCTGCGTACCGCAAAAAAAAAAGAAAGAACCTAGATGCAACCTCAGAGCCCTCTTAACTCAATGCGCTAGTTAATAGCTACTGATTCATTCAGTGTGGCCCACAGAGAAGAAACCTATTTGCCATCTGTTATGTGGACCATTCCTTCTTAACACATCAGAAAGCCAGGGCTCAGTTTATCAAAGACACACAGTAAGTTAGTAGCAGAGCTGGATCTCATACCAGACCACTGCTTTTCTTTTTTTTTTTTTTTACTAGCCACTTCAGTGGTTTAGGAATCTCATCCTTCAGACTCAGGTATGTAAGATATATAGCTATAAACAACTATCAACCATGCTCAGCTTCTGAATCGAGCCACTTCTGCCTGGTGGCAGGAACATAGCATCCGATTCTCCCTTTGGAGCTGTGCCAAATTCTGGGTGACAGCAGAGGGCCAAGTCATGAGTGCCTGTATGGTCCCACCTTGGTCCCAGCTCTCTGTGCTGGCATCTACTGGTGCTGTCCCATCCTCTGGTTTTCAGTCATCACCCTTCTGCTGGCATGCTGGTGCCCAAGTATGTGTCCCTCATCTCGTCTGATCATTGGCCTGGAACTCAGAGCTGCTGCTAAGTCATTCAGGATTACCGTCGGCAAGGTCCCTTCACATCCAACTCTCTCTCCTTCAGCCACTGGTCCTGTGTCCTTGTTACTCTGCAAGGATGTGGGATATTTCTGTTTGTGTGTCCTTCTGGGAGGGAAGGTATTCTGTGAGGTTGTCTTAGGCTTGATTTGCCCAGCCCATCAAGAAGACACATTTTCTCTGGCATCCTGTTGTTTTGGGCGGGGGAACTCCACTCAACATCTGTGGCCCAAGATTCATCTGTGCTCAGACACTATACATCAGCCTGGGGGACCTGAGGTCTTTCTCCCTCCGCTGGCACTCAGCCTAGGATGGTCCTGGGTCCCCTTTCTAACGGTGCGCAGATAGCCAGGTATCCCCGTGTCCACGTTCAGGCTTGCCATCCACCTCCTGAGGCCTTTCCTCTTGCCAAACAGACTCATCCCTCTTCTCCCACATCTATTGTTATCCAGGAGTCCTCTCTGAGCTCATTTCCCCACACCGGGGAGAACTAAAGACATAGGTTTTCAGACTTCCAAAGCCAGGAAGAGATTCTTATTTTTTCTCTGCTGCGTTTATCTTGTCCTGAGGCAATGAACTCAGGCAGCCTTACCTGAATGGAGAAAAGGCCAAGGGGACAGCAGGGAGGAAAAGAAAGGAACATCGCACTGTTTCAGAGCATTATCTTATCACATCAAGTTGCCTCACAAGTCTAGATTTCAGAGCTTGCCTATTGACTTCTACTTCGAAGTTGGCAAACTATGGCCAGTGGGCCAAAACTGGCCTGCTGTCTCTTTTTGAATGGCCTGCAAACTAAGAATCGTTTTTATATTTTAAATAGTTACAATTAAAATTGTCATGAGGTAACTATAGAATATCCTCTATTTGCTTCTTGGCCCATAAATTCAAAAATAGTAATTACCCAACTTTCTAAGAAAAGCTTACAGACCCTGGTTTAGAGCACTGAGTGGAAGGGGGAATATTTTCTCTCAGTTCTCTGTGGCTACAGGGGAAAGGGATTCCTGGTTTACCTTTTCTTATCCACATTCCAACTCTTTAAAATAAAATAGCATTCACTGCTCTGCCCTCACCAGCTGATCTCAGTTCCAGGTCGGTTGAAAAGGAAAAATGTTCGGAAAAGTCGATGAGGGAGAATCTCCCTAATAAAAATCCCCTTCAGCACAACCATTGCCCTTAGTGATCCCTGGGAGCATACGTTGTCTCTGGGGAGCTGCTTTCGACTAGCAGTTACATGTGGAAAATCTACTGTGGATGTGAAGTTTCCTGCCCATAAGCCTGTATTTTGGCATTGTCCCATGGAATACATTGGGAAACAAATGTAATTCCTGCAATTTGGTTCTCCTGACAGGAAAATATGTCACTTGAGTCAAAGAATAATATATGTTGCTATATATTTTTAATAAAATGAACAAATTGTTTCTGAGTATTCGGAAGACTTAATTTTTCATTTGCTAGTTAATTTTGAAACCATTACAGTTCTGTGTATTACTCCCTACAAAGACATGAAATGAACCATCATATTTTTTGCTGCGGTCTGAAAGTTGAACAAGTTAATGTTTCACCCATATGAGCTTCTTTCCCTTCACATTTGCTCTATCATTAACTTCCATTTTTGAGCTGGCAATAAAAATTACATCACGCTCAAACTCAAGGAAAGGTTTTGTGTAAGCCAGGTCTAACACAGATATTTACTACTGGGCTAGAGGCTCAGGAGTCAGATTGATTTTGATAGTTTGTTCACAATTTATGCTGTGACTAGTTTAGATTTTAGAACACACAAACACATGCTCTCATGTCAACCCATTGCCATAGTGATGGGCACATAAACTACCCTCTGAGAGTTGGGTTTTGCTGACATTTATAAGCTGAGACCTTTGAGCAAATCTTTGCCCTGAGCTGTGAAAATTCAACTTCTTAGCTTTGGTTAAGCTGCTGGTCATACCAGTGTGATTATTTCTACTTATTGTAGAGTTAGTAGTGATGATAATAATGAAGGTTATCCTTTATATGTGGTCAAGCCTTTACATATACTCTCTCTTGATCCTTGGACACCCTGTAGACTAAGAACATAAATACCCCTTCTATTTTAAAAGAAAGGAATGCAAGACCCAGACAGGGAAAATGGATCAGTGGAGGCCACACAGCTGAAGCCACCAGTTCCTCTGCCTTCTAGCTTTAAACCACCCCCCCCCACTTCATGGATCATGCTATCTCTTCTTTTGGTTTGATGGTCAACATTTGAGGAGACCAGATGACCCCCATTACCATTAGGTAGCCTGAGTGTGTTTAAGGTGCCTGATAATAGACTTTAGAATAGACTTAAGCATTTTGGTCCTGAATTTAGAAGCAATTTTACTTTTTTTGAGGTTTTGGTCAAACCATTTGAGGCAAAATAGAGCTTCTTTGTTCAAAGGAAATAGATATTTTAAAGTCTTGTAAAATAGACCCATAATGCTTTTTGGGACTCAACTCTGGCCCAAAACGTTTTAATAAATTAAATGTAAGCGGATTAAAAACACACAGGTTGTCTTTTCATGAAATACACCCAGGCCAGACCCAGAAGAAGCAGCACTCATAGAAACGCGTTGAGGGTTTCGTGGACTCTGGCGTGCACACATCTTGGCCTCGCTTCTCTTTCTGATAATGGAAGGGAGATGAAATCTGGTCTTATTCCTGAGTCTATTTCTTTGTGCCTTTCCAGTATGCATCTGTGAATAGGGCTGTGTTTAACCCTTACTCTATTGAATGGTGTTATCCCTGGCTTCAACGGGTAACCATTTAATCAGGCACGGGGGGAGGGGGTGATGGTGTGTAACTTGGCTGTGTCCATTATCTTTGCTATTCCAACCTAAAGGATGCACATGTAACATCAATAACAGGGCAGTGATGGGGAGGTTTTGGTGGGTTGTAAGTACAGTGGCTAAGAGTGTGGGATTTAGAGTCAAATGGATTGGGGTTAATCCCAACCCTCCCACTCACCCTGTTACATAAGTAAGCTAGGTAATCTTTTTCAATCATAGTTTCATCAGCTGTAAAATGGAAATAATCATAGAGTCTCTCTGTTATTATTAAGTGGGGTGATCTATGTTAAGTGTGTACTTAGCTGGGTGTATAGCACATAGTAGGGACCTGACAGATATTCAGTGTCTTCATTATGGTGGATGTTGGTTGCTTTTTCTCCTTTGCCTCCATAGCCCTTTCCTTACTAATAGCACTTGATTTTCCTTTGGGGAGCTCCTCTTCCCTAACCTCATGGAGTCATGCTGGGATTGTCAATTTAGGGGACCTTCCAGCAACAGAGAAGGGAATGGGAAGGCAGCCTAAAATACATCAATAAATTGTCTCTCCTGGGATTTGACACGGGAGCCAAGAGAGTCAAGGACTGAAAGTGGCTGAAGTTTTAAATGGTTTCTGCTGCCCAGGGAACGAATGAATATCTATCTATCTATCTATCCATCATCTATCTTTCTATTATCTATCTATCTATCCATCTATCTAACTTTTTTTTTTGTTTTTTTTTTTGTTTTTGCGGTTCGCGGGCCTCTCACTGCCGCGGCCTCTCCCGCCGCGGAGCACAGGCTCCGGACGCGCAGGCTCAGCGGCCATGGCCCACGGGCCCAGCCGCTCCGCGGCACGCGGGATCCTCCCGGACCGGGGCACGAACCCGCGCCCCCCGTATCGGCAGGCAGACTCTCAACCACTGCGCCACCAGGGAGGCCCCATCTATCTAACTTTTAAAGTTAAGTAGTGCCATTGTTACCCAAGATATGTATTAATTATATTGCTGAATTAATTTCTAACTGATAAATTTCACCATCATAGTTATCGTCCCATGCCTTAGATAAACAACTAGATAGCCAAAAGGCACATGAAAAGATGCTCAACATCACTGATTATTAGAGAAATGCAAGTCAAAACTACAATGAGGTATCACCTCACACCAGTCAGAATGGCCATCACTAAAAAGTCTACAAATAATAAACGCTGGAGAGGGTGTGGAGAAAAGGGAACCCTCCTATACTGTTGATGGAAATGTAAATTCGTGCAGCCACTAGGGAGAACAGTATAGAGGTTCCTTAAAAAGCTAAAAATAGAACTACCATACGACCCAGCAATCCCACTCATGGGCATATATCTGGAGAAACCCAGAATTCAAAAAGATACAGGCACCCCTATGTTCATACCAGCACTATTCACAATAGCCAAGACATGGAAGCAACGTAAATGTCCATCAACAGATGAATGGCTAAAGAAGATGTGGCACATATATACAATAGAATATTACTCAGCCATAAAAGAGAATGAAATAATGCCATTTGCAGCAACATGGATGGACCTACAGATTTTCATACTAAGTGAAGTAAGTCAGACAGAGAAAGACAAATATTGGGTTGGCCAAGAAGTTCGTTTGCGTTTTTCCATTTTGGCCAACCCAATATCATGTGATACTGCTTACATGTGAAACCTAAAAAAAAAAAAAATGATACGAATGAACTTATATACAAAACAGAAATATACACACAGACATCAAAAACAAACTTATGGTTACCATGGGGAAAAGGGGGATGGATAAGGGATAAATTAGGAGTTTGAGATTAACATATACACACTACTGTATATAAAATAGATAACCAACTAGGACCTATTGTATAGCACAGGGAACTGTACTCGATATTTTGTATTATCCTATAAGGGAGAAGAATCTGAAAAAGAATATCTATCTATCTATATATATTTCTCTCTCTCTATATATATCTTTGCTGTACACCTGAAAATAGCACAACATTGTAAATCAACTATACTTCAATAAAAAAAAGATTCATAGCAGGCAACACACACACAAAAAAAATTACAAATCTGAAACATAGTTTAAGGGAAAAAAAAAGAGAGAACACCATAAAAGGAAACGAAAGTTATCCATAAGCCTTTAACCTGGAGACATCCTCTCTTAACATGTTCATAAATGTACTTGTCTTCACATATTCTGTATGTTTTTGTATATTTCCTTGAAATTATTTTTTTTATGAACACCCATAAACCTTTGAAGATGATGTCAGAGAGAACAATGTGTGGGAAAGTCTTTAGGGTAAAGGCAAGGAGCTATTTGTGGAACTTTTGGATGACCCAGTGACAGAATTCTCATAGTCGATATTTGTGTAGGAACTGAATCTTGGACTCTTGAGTATGGCTCTGATGGTCACCTGGGTTCATGCCCAAGAGTTCCACTTCTTCAATCCAAGTGGTTATCTGGTTGGCCATCTCCAGTTTTGGGGAACTCGGCCTACCAGATGGATAAGTGACAGCTTAGGAGACAGGTGCTGAACACACTGAGAGCCAGAAGATAGTGGGCTGTCACCAGAGCCGCCTCCTCTTGTCTGAATACTGGACATGTTTTCTACACAGGCGAGTCATATTGGACACAGGAGTTATGTCCTAAGGGAAGCGAGTAAGGTAAAAATCTAAAGTAGTCATCGTTACCCTCCACGCTGGACAGATGATTTTCTTTGGTAGAACACTGAATGAAGTATTGGCTTGCCTTTAGAGACCGGTCTTTAAGAACTATAGATCCAATGTTAGAATCATCCTCACTTTGATGATTCCTTGCCTCCCCACTTCCTCCCCTTTCCTTTATAAAGCTGTAAAGCCTAGACCAGACATGCAAGGAGCAATCTCACACCTTTTGTCTTGTACTTACTCCAGGGTGTATACACACTGGCATGCCAGCAGAAACCATGAGTCGCTTTTTTTTTCTTTTTTAAGTTTTAAAAAGAGTGGGAAAAATAAAGCAAAAAGAAAAAACACCCATGTTCTGCTGAGCAATCGTAGTTGAAGTCTCTGAAGCTGAGTGTTTATGTGTGCAACTCCCCTGGGCTATGCTTAGAGATGTGGAATTTTAGATCTAAACTGCAGACTCAGAGCCGCCAGCCTCAGAGGCTGTGACCATAATAAGACAAGTGTGTTAAGTGGTCCCCACCAGTAGGAGTGAATTGACTTGCAGAACTGGCTTCAACCAGTAACGCTTCCATCCCATCCCTCCATGTAGGGGGTTCTTCAGTTCTTGTACAAATCTCAGGGCACTTCTTTCCAGAGAGCAACAAACCCAGTTTTATCAGACATCTATTTGGTTGTATTTAAAAGAAAATTGCGTCATAAAGGAGGCCTCTCATCTTTATCCTTGGACTATGGATTTAATAGACTCCTTGTGCAGCACTTGCGAAAGTGATGGATAGTACATTAGTCAAGTGGCCATTTACATTAGAGTCATCATTGCACTACTGATGCAGCCCTTTAATGGAAATTAAAACTAGCCTAAATCTCTATCATTTTGAAGTGTTTTAAAAGAGAATTTCATCAAACTGATAAAAATTATTGTTAGCAATTATAATTTTTATAATTATAGTAATATTATAAAAATTATTCTTAGCAATTATAAACTATTTACATGAAAAGCATTTAGCAAGATACATCGACCGTGACTTCTAGAGGTGAAATCACAGCACACGTTAGCAGAGAGGCTGTGATTTTGAGAGCTAGTGCCGTGCAGTGACTAAAGTATCTTGGAGCTGGACTGCCAGGATTCAGAGCCCTGGCAGAGCCCTAGCAAACGGGGCTCAGCTGTTTGCTAACCTCGTGACCCCAAACAAGTCATTGTGTGTCTCTGAGCCTCGGTTTTCTCATTTATAAAGTGGGGTTTATAATGGGGTAAGTTCATGAGTTTGTGATGAAGATGAAATAAAATATTATGCAAAGGACTGACCTACCATAAGCACTCAAAAAATAGTACCTGTTTATTACAGCTGGCATCGCTGTGGTGGTGGTGCTTTGTTAAAAACTATAAAGGATGTGGAATCTGTAATAGAAATGAATTGCTTTGGTCTCTTTAATTTGTGTGATAAGAAAATATTTCTTTTACTAAATATCATTCTCTGGATTTCAGAAGCTCACTTTTATCAACTTCAACAGTCAAGTAAACACTTTCTGAGATCACCTGTGTGTCAGGAGCTGAGCTAGGCTCTGTGAGGAGCTTCATGGGACCCCAGTATGCTTCCAGAGTAATTGGGGATGATGGTGAGTACCCAGCATGCTTTCTGATGTGTCACGTTGTAGGGCAATGGCTCCAATAACCAGTGTTTGGCAGCCCAGAGGAGGGAGCAGTGGCTAGGGCTGGTGTGGTCAGGGGAGAGTTTGCTGATAAAAGAATCTTGGTCTTGAAAGATTTTTAGGCTTCATACAGGTGGAGAGGAATAATGAAGGCATTCCAGATAGGAAATTACCAGATGCAGGTGGGCATGGGCAAGGTTTGGGTGTAGGCAAGAAGTAAATTTAGTGGCACATGTAAATGTGTTCCATGAGAATGTATAGCTGCAGGCATGGATAGATCTACATATTCTAAAGAGTCTACCAGGCTCCAGTTTCTGTCCTCTCTAACCCTGGCTCTCTGATAGAGGTCACTTCTCACAAGGAATTGCCTTTCCAGGTGGCAAAATACTGATAGCTGCAGAAGCACTGCCTTCATTCTTTCTGGTTCCAGCGGAGTTGGGGAGAGACTTTGGTCTTTATTCCAACAATGCAGACCAAGGTCTGATTGGGTCTCACCGACTTTGATTGGATCTTGTGCCGATCCCTGAGCCACCCACTCTGGCCAGGGGAATAAGAGATGATTGTCCCAGGTAATAGTTGGTTGACCTAAGTTGGGGAAGGGTGGATCCCCCAGTGCAAAATGGACCTGATGCTGCCAGTAGCAGAACAGCCCAGGATTCCTATGGAGAATTCCTATGGAGGATTCCTATGGAGAATCCTTCTTTTCATCTCTCAGGTTTATTCTCTTGAATTTGATACCTGATTTACAACAACCTGAAAATCGGGAAATCTATGACATACCTTGAAGATACTGAGTTTAATTCTCTGTACCCTTTTACATTAAAAAATGTACAATTGGAAATATTTGTCTTGGTGAAAATGAATAATACTGGATTTACTTCATGGCAAATCATAGGCCCCTTCATCCCCTAAGAGTACTTTGTTTCTTTATAATATGAGGGACAGGATATGACTGAACAGGCCATAATTGCTGCTTTAAAGTTTTGTCAGGACTGCAGCTAACTTATTTTCTCTGATCTCCTTGGTTCTTTGAGTCATTTCGGAATTGGCTGCCTGTGTTTTGATGGCACTTGGCTTCCTCAAAGTTGAGGAAATAAGAGTCAGGGTTTTCAGAAGGCCAGCATTAATGAGAAGGATTGAACTGCATTTTAAAACCAGTCCTTTCATACCAATGAAAATTCTCCTCGTTGTCTCCTCCTTGGAAAGGCTTTCTCCAGTTTCTTGTTGCATGAGAAGTTCTCACAATGGCCCCATGCAAGGTGGGTTGGGATTCCTCTTTCACTGTATCCAGCCCTTTTCTGACTGAAGACATCCGTGATGATAAGAACAGCGATGAACATGGTTGAAGTGAGAACCATTATCTATTCCGCACTGGCTATGTTAAGAGTTTTATATCTATTATTTAATTTAATCATAACAATAACCCTGTTTCACCCTGGTATCTCAGATAATGAATCAATGAGTGGATAAATTATCCCTCACATCTAACAATTCCTTGGGGAGGCAGTAGACGCAGTGGTGAAGAGCATGGGTGTTGCATTTCCTGCCAGCTTGGTTCAAAATTTTCTTTACCATGTATAGCATGAATCAATGGGGGCAAATATTTAAATTCTGTGTCCCAAGTTTCCTTAGTTGCAAATATTAACTTCTTTATGAGGTGGTTGTGATGCTTGACTAAGAAAGTTTGCGCAAGGGTTTACTGAGTTCTCAATAAGTGATAACTATTATTCATTAGTCCCTCTGTGCTCCAGACTAGACTTTTATACAGTCAGTTCTGCTATGATGCTTGTCTTATAAATTCCCATTTATTTCAATGAGATATTAAAATATTAGGGAACAATTTGAGCATAACACGAGTATTACATTTGGGTATGCTGAATTTCGTCCAGAAGAAACACCTGGTGAACTCCGGAGACTGCAACCCAGCTGAACAAAGACATGTAGGAATACACGAAACGCACACCCCTCAAACACCCACCATCCGCCTCAGGTCACCACGGGTGTTACGGGCCACATCAGCCCCATCTACTGCTCCAACTTGCCGTCTGATTTCAGGTAATCTCCTTCTGCCACTGCCCAAGAAGACCTCACAGGCTGCAACCCTTTCCATGCCCACTTCCATGAGGGAACATCAGGACTTTTTCAAGGTAAACTGCCGTATTTATTACAGTACTATGTATTTCTCAATCGTTTAACACGTGTAAAAATGTGCAGCCATTTTTATGAGGTTCATGTCTTTTTAAAAAATGCATCCCTGATGAAGATTTTGAATGTTGTGCTTCAACACCTTTTCCCCTCATAAGTCCTGTGGAAAACTCTGACCCTGTTTCTCAAACGGGGGGGGGGTGCAGTTAAGTCGGGGGTCTTGTGCCAGTAAGGTTTGATTCGGATCATTGGCTTCCAAGCCCCAAACGCTAATGGTTTAACTTCAGAACAGGTGTGCTGTGCGGAGTACGGCCAGACCGTCGCCAGCTGGATCCTTCCCTGGTTTCTCGGAGAAGCTAAATGGAAGCTACGGTTGGCATAGTCTGGAACGTACTGACCTTTCTTCACAGGAGATTGCCAGAAGTAAAGCTTGCCAGCACTTTCGTTTCTCTCTCTTCATCTTCTTTTCATCTCTTGTGTGCTTGAATCCCTGAAGATGGGCATGTGATACAATCTTTCTGCTTGAATTGGCAGCTGCTTCTGGTAGTCACAATGCTTCACGTTGGCACAGTGCTTTAAGATTTTTTTTCAATGTACTTTTACAATTAATTAGTCTACTTTATAATTTTAAGTGTCTGGAGAGGTTGGTAAGACTGTCTTCTTTTCATTATGGAACGTGTGGGAATAGCACATAAATATGTATGGCCATCTTCCATTTCATGCCATGGCAGATATTAGGCATTCCTAAATTTCTTTTCTTGCTGAGCTTGAATTCTTCTTGAGCCAGTACTCCACAGAGCTCCTAGCAATGGGTTGGCAATAGGAAATGATTTGTCTAGACTTTTGAGCTCCTTAGGGCAGAATGTATCTCTAGTCTCCATCACAGCATGCATGAACAAATGTTTAATGGGGTGGACTGAGTGACTGAGGAAACAGGCAAGGCAGGTTAGGTGATGTTCTCGTGGTAGGGATGCCTATATTTTACAATGCATGTTAGGCAGTGGGATATTAAGGCTGTGCTGTTAAAAAAGAACCAGACTCACAGATATGGAGAACAAACTAGCACTTACCAGTGGGGAGAGGGAAGGGGGAGGGGCTAGATAGCAGTAGGGGATTAAGAGGTGCAAACTATTATGCATAAAATACATAAGCTACAGGGATGTATTGTACAACACAGGGGATGTAGTATTTTTTAGTAACTATAAATGGAACCTTTAAAAATTGTGAATCACTATGTTGTACACCTGTGACATATAATATTGTACATCAACTATACTCCAACTTAAATGAAAAAAAAAAAAGAATGTGCTGTTAGCTGTAACACCCTCAGGCAGCTAATTCCCTAATCAGGAAGTCAGACCCAGGGTTAGCGAGCCAATATTTTGATCAGAAAGCCTATTTGGCTTTCTCTAGCTCTTCTCTCCATACCATGGGCTCTGGGGGTTTGCAGAAAGAATGCTAGAAATGGGTTTTCCTTGGTGAAATGAGTGGCTTGTCCATTAACGTGGTGAGCATTAGAAATGGGCTCTCACTGGTGAAACTAGTGTATTTAATATATGTGGATTGGTTGAAATATACTAGGGACAACTTCTCATCCTCGCATTAAACAGGTTGTGAAAACCCATCTGTGGCCTGTTCGTTTGCAGCTAGACTCTAAGGCAGGACCTTAAATGAGCCTACGCTCAGCCACTGGGGTACATATTTCTGTTTGTCTGAGGCAGACCATACAGGTCACACAAACCTGACTGTAGATTATCAGAATGTCTGCTTCAAGTCAACCTTTCACACAAGCTATGGTCACTGCTGCTGAGAACTCATAGAGCTGGGGTCTCATCAATTTTCCAGTGCAGGCTGTGTGAGCTGTTTGGTGCATCCCTGCCAATTAATGTCCGTTTATAAAAGGTCTTCCAGTGGGGCAGAGTTAGGCTGAAACTCGTTTTCAGTAGGAAGGTTGTGGGGTAGAGCTAACCCTCAGTCACGTTTACTCAATAAAAGTTATGTACCAAAAAAAACACCAAAAACCCTAATATTTTATCATGATTAGCTTAGGCTATTCAGAACTCCAAAGTTACACAGAAAATTAGGTCAAATCTGGAACAACCACCCACATCAGTGCTCTTTCCCTAGAAATGTATGATTTTGTTTTTCCTAGGGCCACCATGTATGGTTGTGCAGGTGGTGCACCGCACAAGTGTTCCATCTCTAAGAAATACCGTTTGTATCACAAATATTGGCTACTAGGATATTTATTACACGCGTTTTCTGGAAGATATCAATAGAATGCTATGTTCCCCCAAAATGTGGTGATTATTTGATTATGACAACTTTTAGACAAGTGGAAGTAAAGAATTTTGAGGGAAGGGGTGCCTGCTTCTAATATTTGCTAGTGGAGTACTAAGGGGTTGATCTCTTAGCATTTCATTTAATCTTTCCCACAGGTGAAGCATCAGGAGGTCTCTCATCCTCCCTCAGGCCTGGCACCAAATGGGAACTCTATAATTAGGGGAGTGAATAAGCAATTAAGAGAGAGAGGAGTTTCACATTCCTAAACATACTAAAAGGCCGCTCTTTATAAATAAAGAACTGAGATAACAAGAATATAAATCTTGTGAGGGCTGTGGTATTGGCTGTGTAGTTAAGAAAATACGTGACAAAAGAGGAGGAGAAATGAAGGGCCTTAATATGCTTGAACCAAGAGGCTCTTCCAACCCCTCAGCTTCCCTAGCAAAGGAAGTGTCTCTGCGCCAAGTCCCACTAAGTTCCTTCCCTCACCGGGTTTCCACCTCTGCCTTTCTCACAGTCTGAAGTTGCTGTGTTCATTGGTCCCTTCACTAGAGTGTGCACTCTGTGAGAGCAGGGGTTTTGAACTAGTTTGTTCAGTGTTGTATCCATAGCACCTAGGAGAGTGTCCAGTCCTCCATAAATAGCTGTGGGATAAGGGAATGCAGATCACAGACTTCCAGCCTCTTGACCTGTGAGAAATAATTTTCTATTGTTTATAAGCCACTTGGTCTGTGGTATTTTGTTACAGCAGCCAGAATGGACACTATCTAAGATGCTACCTAAGTTTCAGTTTCACAGATGCTGAGCTAGAGGGTCATCTGGGGGTTGCTGAGCATCGTTTGAGGCCTTTGTTGCTGATTTCGGAACCAGACTGATTGCTCCTCTGGACCAGCACTAGGTTTTTGTGCCTAGAAGCCATTGCTCATGCTTGGTTCCCTAAGAGCAAGCTTTGCCCTCACAAACTCACCATCTTTCTACCAGGAAGGTGTAGGCATAGGGGCAGGAAGAGAGAAATCTAACAAGAACCATTTGGCAGATTTAGGGAACTGAGGCCATGAAAGATGAACTGTATCTCAAGCATTTGGTGCTCACTCAGCCTTCCCCTTTGCGGTATCTTGCTGCCAGGAGAGACTCAGTCACACAGAATCTCTCAGCAGAGCACCTCAGAAGAGTATACATTGGCCTCCCAAACTTTAAGGCCCAAGTCCAGCACCTTGCTGCTACCTTCCTGCCATGACGGGCCATGGTGGTGTCTTCACAGAGCAAAGGGTGGGGTAACACCCCTGGAGGGCTTTGGTGTATGAACTCTTGCACTTGAAAGCTGCACTTCACTTAGAGATGAAAGGAAGGTGTGTCGATCAGCTGTGAGCCTGTGAGTTTCCTGCAGGGACCTTAGGATGTACAGGGATTGCTGGGAAGCAGCTTGGGAGAAGCCTCTGCTACATATGGCAGTCGAAAGGGTCCCTGAAAATAAGGCTGCACATGGGCACGTGGGGGAAAGTTCTGGTATCCACATTCTTGTTCTCTCTCTGCCTGCCTCTTCCCATTTGGTGCTCACATGCCTTGAGTGCTTGGCTTCCTGATTAAGTGGATAGTCTAGCTTCTCAGCAAGTTGAGAGGACACCTAAGGGCAGACTATAGAGCTCCTAGCTCACCATGGTGCATATATTAATATCTGTACTCTGCAGGGGCTTAATAAATGCCCATGGACCACAGATGACAGCTTACTACATCTGGAGACAGATGAACTTTAACAAATATATACACCCGTGTAATCTATACTCCAATCAAGATACAGAATAGTTCCATAACCCCAGAAATTTTCCTCATCCTTCTGTGTAGTCAGTCCTCCATCTAGAGGCGTCCACTGCTCTGATTTCTATCCCATAGATAAGTCTGACCTGTTCTCGAGCTTTGCATAGGCAGAATCCTACCATATGTACTCTTCTGTGTCTCCCTCTTTGGCAGAAAATCCTATTTTTGAAATCTATACCATCGTTACATGATTTGGAGTTATATCCTTTTCTTGATGAGTAGCGTTTCATTGTATGAATATACAACAGTTCATTCTTTCTGTTGATTGACGCACAGTAGAGTTGCTTCTAGGTTTTGACTTCTTTGAATGATGCCTCTTTGTGAATTGGTGTGCACGACTTTTTGTGGAAATATTTTCCTTTCTCTCAGGTAACTATTCAGGAGTAGAATTTCTGGGCCAGATGACGAGTGGATGTTTACCTTTATAAGCAACGCCCAAACCGTTTTCCAAAGTTGTCTCATCCTTTTATGGCACCATCAGCAGTTACAGCTGCTCCACGCTGTTGCCAAGAGTGAGTATTGTCAACTTAAAACATTTAGCCATTCTGGAGTAGGCTGTGCTAGCTCACTGTGGTTTTAATTTGAATTTCTTTAATGACGAAGAGTAAGGATTTATGTCCTAATTGGCCATATGCATATCTACTTTGGGAATTATATATTTAAATTTTTTACTCATTTTTATTGGATTATTAATGTTATCATTATTGAAATGTATGTGCTCTCTATATGTTTTGGATGCAAATACATATTATATATATATAAAATTTCCCTCGGTATGTAGTCTATTTTTTACTACTGATAAATTTTAAAGAGTAGATGTTTTTAATTTTTATGAACTCCACTTTAACAGTTTTTCCCGTAATTCATACTCGTGTTATCCAATCAAATAATCTTTTTTTAAAAAATATTTTCAAAGGTTATTTTTTTTTACATCTTTATTGGAGTATAATTGCTTTACAATGGTGTGTTAGTTTCTGCTTTATAACAAAGTGAATCAGTTATACATATACATATGTTCCCATATCTCTTCCCTCTTGCGTCTCCCTCCCTCCCACCCTCCCTATCCCACCCCTCCAGGCGGTCACAAAGCAGCGAGTTGATCTCCCTGTGCTATGCGGCTGATTCCCACTAGCTATCTGTTTTAGGTTTGGTACTGTATATATGTCCATGCCACTCTCTGACTTTGTCACAGCCTACTCTTCACCCTCTCCATATCCTCAAGTCATTCTCTGGTAGGTCTGTGTCTTTATTCCTGTGTTACCCCTAAGTTCTTCATGACATTTGTTTTTTCCTTAGGTTCCATATATATGTGTTACCATACAGTATTTTTCTTTCTCTTTCTGACTTACTTCACTCTGTATGACAGACTCTAGGTCCATCCACCTCACTACAAATAACTCAATTTCGTTTCTTTTTATGGCTGAGTAATATTCCATTGTATATATGTGCCACATCTACTTTATCCATTCATCTGACGATGGACACTTAGGTTGCTTCCATCTTCTGGCCATTGTAAATAGAGCTGCAATGAACATTTTGGTACATGACTCTGTTTGAATTATGGTTTTCTCAGGGTATATGCCCAGTAGTGGGATTGCTGGGTCATATGGTAGTTCTATTTGTAGATTTTTAAGGAACCTCCATACTGTTCTCCACAGTGGCTGTATCAATTTACATTCCCACCAACAGTGCAAGAAGGTTCCCTTTTCTCCACACCCTCTCCAGCATTTATTGTTTCTAGATTTTTTGACGATGGCCATTCTAACCAGTGTGAGATGATATCTCATTGTAGTTTTGATTTGCATTTCTATAATAATTAATGATGTTGAGCATTCTTTCATGTGTTTGTTGGCACTCTGTATATCTTCTTTGGAGAAAGGTCTATTTAGGTCTTCTGCCCATTTTCGGATTGGGTTGCTTGTTTTTATGTTATTGAGTTGCATGAGCTGCTTGTAAACTTTGGAGATTAATCCTTTGTCAGTTGCTTCATTTGCAAATATTTTCTCCCATTCTGAGGGTTGTCTTTTCATCTTGTTTATAGTTTCCTTTGCTGTGAAAAAGCTTTGAAGTTTCATTAGGTCCCATTTGTTTATTTTTGTTTTTATTTCCATTTCTCTAGGAGGTGGGTCAAAAAGGATCTTGTTGTGATTTATGTCATAGAGTGTTCTGCCTATGTTTTCCTCTAAGAGTTTGATAGTTTCTGACCTTACATTTAGGTCTTTAATCCATTTTGAGTTTATTTTTGTGTATGGTGTTAGGGAGTGTTCTGATTTCCTTCTTTTACAATGTAGCTGTCCAGTTTTTCCAGTACCACTTATTGAAGAGGCTGTCTTTTCTCTATTGTATATTCTTGCCTCCTTTATCAAAGTTAAGGTGACCGTGTGTGCGTGGGTTTATCTCTGGGCTTTCTATCCTGTTCCATGGATCTATATTTCTGTTTTTGTGCCAGTACCATACTGTCTTGATTACTGTAGCTCTGTAGTATAGTCTGAAGTCAGGAAGCCTGATTCCTCCAGCTCCGTTTTTCATTCTCAATATTGCTTTGGCTATTCAGGGTCTTTTGTGTTTCCATACAAATTGTGAAATTTTTCGTTCTAGTTCTGTGAAAAATGCCAGTGGTAGTTTGATAGGGATTGCATTGAATCTGTAGATAGCCTTGGGTAGTAGAGTCATTTTCACAATGTTGATTCTTCCTATCCAAGAACATGGTATATCTCTCCATCTGTTTGCATCATCTTTAATTTCTTTCATCAGTGTCTTATAATTTTCTGCATACAGGTCTTTTGTCTCCTTAGGTAGGTTTATCCCTAGATATTTTATTCTTTTTGTTGCAGTGGTAAATGGGAGTGTTTCTTGATTTCACTTTCACATTTTTCATCAATAGTGTATAGGAATGCCAGAGATTTCTGTGCATTAATTTTGTATCCTGCTACTTTACCAAATTCAGTGATTAGCCCTAGTAGTTTTCTGGTAGCATCTTTAGGATACTCTATGTATAGTATCATGTCACCTGCAAACAGTGACAGCTTTACTTCCTCTTTTCCGATTTGGATTCCTTTTATTTCCTTTTCTTCTCTGATTACTGTGGCTAAAACTTCCAAAACAATGTTGAATAAGAGTGGTGAGAGTGGGCAACCTTGTCTTGTTCCTGATCTTAGTGGAAATGCTTTCAGTTTTTCACCATTGAGGACGATGTTGGCTGTGGGTTTGTCATATATGGCCTTTATTATGTTGAGCAAAGTTCCCTCTATGCCTACGTTCTGGAGGGTTTTTATCATAACTGTGTGTTGAATTTTGTCAAAAGCTTTCTCTGCATCTATTGAGATGACCATATGGTTTTTCTCCTTCAATTTGTTAATATGGTGTATCACATTGATTGATTTGCGTATATTGAAGAATCCTTGCATTCCTGGAATAAACCCCACCTGATCACTGTGCATGATCGTCTTAATGTGCTGTTGGATTCTGTTTGCTAGTATTTTGTTGAGGATTTTTGCATCTATGTTCATCAGTGATATTGGCCTGTAGTTTTCTTTCTTTGTGACATCCGTGTCTGGTTTTGGTATCAGGGTGATGGTGGCCTTGAAGAATGAGTTTGGGAGTGTTCCTCCCTCTGCTATATTTTGGAAGAGTTTGAGAAGGATAGGTGTTAGCTCTTCTCTAAATGTTTGATAAAATTCGCCTGTGAAGCCATCTGGTCCTGGGCCTTTGTTTGTTGGAAGATTTTTAATCACAGTTTCCATTTCAGTGCTTGTGATTGGTCTGTTCCTATTTTCTATTTCTTCCTGGTTCAGTCTTGGCAGGTTGTGCATTTCTAAGAATTTGTCCATTTCTTCCAGGTTGTCCATTTTATTGGCATAGGGTTGCCTGTAGTAATCTCTCGTGATCTTTAGTATTTCTGCAGTGTCAGTTGTTATTTCTCCTTTTTCATTTCTAATTCTACTGATTTGAGTCTTCTCCCGTTTTTTCTTGATGAGTCTGGCTAATGGTTTATCAATTTTGTTTATCTTCTCAAAGAACAAGCTTTTATTTTTATTGATCTTTGCTATCATTTCCTTCATTTCTTTTTCATTTCTTTCTGATCTGATCTTTATGATTTCTTTCCTTCTGCTAACTTTGGGGTTTTTTTGTTCTTCTTTCTCTAATTGCTTTAGGTGTAAAGTTAGGTTGTTTATTCGAGATTTTTCCTGTTTCTTGAGGTAGGATTGTATTGCTATAAACTTCCCTCTTAGGACGGCTTTCGCTGCATCCCATAGGTTTTGGGTCGTTGTGTCTCCATTGTCATTTGTTTGTATGTATTTTTTGATTTCCTCTTTGATTTCTCCAGTGATCACTTCATTATTAAGTAGTGTATTGTTTAGCCTCCATGTGTTTGTATTTTTTACAGATCTTTTCCTGTAATTGATACCTAGTCTCATAGCATTGTGGTCGGAAAAGATACTTGATACAATTTCAATTTTCCTAAATTTACCAAGGCTTGATTTGTGACCCAAGATATGATCTACCCTGGAGAATGTTCCATGAGCACTTGAGAAAAATGTGTATTCTGTTGTTTTTCGATGGAATGTCCTATAAATATCAATTAAGTCCATCTTGTTTATTGTATCATTTAAAACTTGTGTTTCCTTATTTATTTTCATTGTGGATGATCTGTCCATTGGTGAAAGTGGGGTGTTAAAGTCCCCTACTATGAATGTGTTACTGTCGATTTCTCCTTTTATGGCTGTTAGCATTTGCCTTATGTATTGAGGTGCTCCTCTGTTGGGTGCATAAATATTTACAATTTTTATATCTTCTTCTTGGATCAATCCCTTGGTCATTATGTAGTGTCCTTCTTTGTCTCTTGTAATAGTCTTTATTTTAAAGTCTATTTTGTCTGATATGAGAATTGCTACTCCAGCTTTCTTTTGGTTTCCATTTGCATGGAATATCTTTTTCCATCCCCTTACTTTCAGTCTGTATGTGTCTTTAGGTCTGAAGTGGGTCTCTTGTAGACAGCATATATATGGGTCTTGTTTTTGTATCCATTCAGCCAGTCTGTGTCTTTTGGTGTGAGCATTTAGTCCATTTACATTTAAGGTAGTAATAGATATGTATGTTCCTATTCCCATTCTCTTAATTGTTTTGTGTTTGTTATTGTAGGTCTTTTCCTTCTCTTGTGTTTCTTGCCTAGAGAAGATCCTTTAGCATTTGTTGTAAAGCTGGTTTTGTAGTGCTAAACTCTCTCAGCTTTTGCCCGTCTGTAAAGGTTTTTATTTCTCCATCAAATCTGAATGAGATCCTTGCTGGGTAGAGTAACCTTGGTGTTGTAGGTTTTTCTCCTTCATCACTTTAAATATGTCCTGCCTCTCCCTTCTGGCTTGCAGAGTTCCTGCTGAAAGATCAGCTGTTAACCTTATGCGGATTCCCTTGTGTGTTATTTGTTGTTTTTCCCTTGCTGCTTTTAATATGTTTTCTTTGTATTTAATTTTTGACAGTTTGATTAATATGTGTCTTGGCATGTTTCTCCTTGGATTTATCCTGTATGGGAATCTCTGCGCTTCCTGGACTTGATTAACTATTTCCTTTTGCATATTAGGGAAGTTTTCGACTATAATCTCTTCAAATATTTTCTAAGTCCATTTCTTTTTCTCTTCTTCTGGAACCCCTATGATTCGAATGTTGGTGTGTTTAATGTCATCCCAGATGTCTCTGAGACTGTCCTCAGTTCTTTTCATTCTTTTTCCTTTATTCTGCTCTGCAGTAGTTATTTCCACTATTTTATCTTCCAGGTCACTTATCCGTTCTTCTGCCTCAGTTATTCTGCTATTGATCCCTTCTAGAGTATTTTGAATTTCATTTATTGTGCTGTTCATCATTGCTTGTTTCATCTTTAGTTCTTCTAGGTCCTTGTTAAATGTTTCTTGCATTTTGTCTATTCTATTTCCAAGATTTTGAATCATCTTTACTATCATTATTCTGAATTATTTTTCAGGTAGACTGCCTATTTCCTCTTCTTTTGTTAGGTCTGGTGGGTTTTTATCTTGCTCCTTCATCTCCTGTGTGTTTTTCTGTCTTCTCATTTTGCTTATCTTACTGTGTTTGGGGTCTCCTTTTTGCAGGCTGCACGTTCGTAGTTCCCATTGATTTTGGTGTCTATCCCCAGTGGCTAAACTTGGTTCAGTGGGTTGTGTAGGCTTCCTGGTGGAGGGGACTAGTGCCTGTGTTCTGGTGGATGAGGCTGGATCTTGTCTTTCTGGTGGGCAGGTCCACATCTGGTGGTGTGTTTTGGGGTGTCTGTGGACTTATTATGATTTTAGGCAGCCTCTCTGCTAATGGGTGGGGTTGTGTTCCTGTCTTGCTAGTTGTTTGGCATAGGGTATTCAGCACTGTAGCTTGCTTGTTGTTGAGTGAAGCTGGGTGTTGGTGTTGAGATGGAGATCCCTGGGAGATTTTCATCGTTTGATATTACGTGGAGCTGGGAGGTCTCTTGTGGACCAGTGTCCTGAAGTTGGCTCTCCCACCTCAGAGGCACAGCACTGACTCCTGGCTGCAGCACCAAGAGCCTTTCATCCACACAGCTCAGAATAAAAGGGAGAAAAAGTAGAAAGAAAGAAAGAGAAGAAAGAAAGAAAGAAAGGAAGGAAGGAAGGAAGGAAGGAAGGAAGGAAGGAAGGAAGGAAGGAAGGAAGGGGATAAAAGAAAAGAAAATAAATTAAGATAAAATAAAGTTATTAAAATAAAAAATAATTATTAAGAAAAAAAAATTTTTAAGTAAAAAAAAAAAAAACGGATGGATAGAACCCTAGGACAAATGGTGAAAGCAAAGCTATACAGACAAAATCTCACACAGAGGCATACACATACATGCTCACAAAAAGAGGAAAAGGGGAAAAAATAATAAATCTTGCTCTCAAAGTCCACCTCAATTTGGGATGATTCGTTGCCTATTCAGGTATTCCTCAGTTGCAGGGTACATCAAGCTGATTGTGGAGATTTAATCTGCTGCTCCTGAGGCTGCTGGGAGAGATTTCCCTTTCTCTTCTTTGTTCGCACAGCTCCCGGGGCTCAGCTTTGGATTTGGCCCCGCCTCTGCGTGTAGGTCCCTGGAGGGCATCTGTTCTTCGCTGAGACAGGACGGGGTTAAAGGAGCCGCTGATCGGGGGATCTGGCTCACTCAGGCCAGGGGGAAGGAGGGGCACGATGCGGTGTGAGCCTGCAGCGGCAGAGGCTGGCGTGACGTTGCACCAGCCTGAGGCGCGCCGTGCGTTCTCCCGGGGAAGTTGTCCCTGGATCCCGTGACCCTGGCAGTGGCGGGCTACACAGGCTCCCCGGAAGGGAGGTGTGGAGAGTGACCTGTGCTCGCAGACAGGGTTCTTGGTGGCGGCAGCAGCAGCCTTAGCGTCTCATGCCTGTCTCTGGGGTCCGAGATTTTACCCGCGGCTCCCGCCCATCTCTGGAGCTCCTTTAAGCAGTGCTCTTAATCCCCTCTCCTCGCGCACCAGGAGACAAAGAGGGAAGAAAAGTCTCTTGCCTCTTCGGCAGCTGCAGACTTTTTCCTGGACTCCCTGCCGGCTAGCCGTGGTGCATTAACCCCCTGCAGGCTGTGTTCACGCCGCCAACCCCAGTACTCTCCCTGCGCTCCTACCGAAGCCCGAGCCTCAGCTCCCAGCCCCGCCCGCCCTGGCGGGTGAGCAGACAAGCCTCTCGGGCTGGTGAGTGCCGGTCGGCCCCGATCCTCTGTGCGGGAATCTCTCCGCTTTGCCCTAAGCACCCCTGTGGCTGCGCTCTCCTCCGTGGCTCCGAAGCTTTACCCCTGTGCCACCTGCAGTCTCCGCCTGCGAAGGGCTTCCTAGTGTGTGGAAGCCTTTCCTCCTTCACGGCTCCCTCCCACTGGTGCAGGTTCAGTCCCTATTCTTTTGTCTCTGTTTATTCTTTTTTATTTTGCCCTACCCAGGTACGTGGGGAGTTTCTTGCCTTTTGGGAGGTCTGAGGTCTTCTGCCTGCGTTCAGTAGGTGTTCTGTAGGAGTTGTTCCACGTGTAGATGTATTTCTGATGTATCTGTGGGGAGGAAGGTGATCTCCGCGTCTTACGCTTCCACCACCTTCCCCGCCCTCTCCAATCAAATAATCTTTACCTAGCCCAAACTTATGAAAATCGTTTCCTAAATTAAGTTTTATAATTGTAGCTTCCATTAAGTCTATGAGCCATTTTGAATTAATCTTTGTTCATGGTATGATGTAGAAGTAGATGTTCATTGTTTTAAAATAAAAACATCGTTATGTCAGCACTATTTGTTGAAAAGACCACGCTTTACCCAGTCATTCACCCTGACTCTTCTGCTGTAAATCAACTGACCATATACATGTGTGTCTATTGCTGTACTAGTTCCATGTTGATAGCTATGCCCTTATTGCATTGTTTTGATTCCTTCCACTTATTAGTAAGACTTTAAATCAGGAAGTATTAACTCTCCAACTTTGTTCCTCTTTATCAAAGTAGTTTTGGCTATTCTTTTAAATTTTAGAATCGGCCTGTCAATTTCTACAAGAAAAAGCATACTGGGATTTAGATTGGTATTACATTGAATCAACTGATGTATCTGGGGGATAAATGACACCTTAACACTGTCAAGGCTTTCAGTCTATGAACATGGCACCTCTCCACTTAGCTAGCTGTTTTAAAAGTTGTTGTGAGATGTATGTTTTAGTTTTCAGCATGCCAGTTTTGCTCATCTTTTATTAAATTTATTTGCAAATGTTTTGCACTTTGTAAATGGATAGGGTTTCTTTTCTCCTTCAAAAAGTAAACTTTTTAAGAAAATTGAAATCATATCAAGCATCTCTTTGTACCACAGCACTATGAGACTAGATATCAATTACAGGAAAAAAAAACTGTAAAAAATACAAACACATGGAGGCTAAACAATACACCACTAAACAACCAAGAGATCACTGAAGAAATCAAAGAGGAAATCAAGAAATACTTAGAAACGTGTCACAATGAAAACACGACGACCCCAAACCTTTGGGATGCAGCAAAAGCAGTTCTAAAAGGGAAGTATATAGCAATACAATCCTACCTCAAGAAACAAGAAAAATCTCAAATAAACAACCTAACCTTACACCTAAAGCAATTAGAGAAAGAAGAACAAAAAAACCCCAAAGTTAGCAGAAGGAAAGAAATCATAAAGATCAGAGCAGAAATAAATGAAAAAGAAATGAAGGAAACAGTAGCAAAGATCAATAAAACTAAAATGTGGTTCTTTGAGAAGATAAACAAAATTGATAAACCATTAGCCAGACGATCAGGAAGGGAGAAGACCCAAACAAACAGAATTAGAAATGAAAAAGGAGAAGTAACAATGACACTGCAGAAATACAAAGGATCATGAGAGATTACTACAAGCAACTGTATGCCAATAAAATGGACAACCTGGAAGAAATGGACAAATTCTTAGAAAAGTACAATGTTTCAAGACTGAACCAGGAAGAAATAGAAAATATGAACAGACCAGTCACAAGTACTGAAATTGAAACTGTGACTAAAAATCTTCTGACAAACAGAAGTCCAAGACCAGATGGCTTCAGAGGTGAATTCTTCCAAACATTTAAGGAAGAGCTAACACCTACCCTTCTCAAACTCTTCCCAAAAATTGCAGAGGAAGGAAAATTCCCTAACTCATTCTATGAGGCCACCATCACCATGATACCAAAACCAGAAAAGATGTCACAAAAAAAGAAAATTACAGGCTAATATAACTGATGAATATAGATGCAAAAATCCTCAACAAAGTACTAGCAAACACAGTCCAACAGCATATTAAAAGGATCATACACCATGATCATTTGGGATTTATCCCAGGAATGCAAGGATTCTTCAATATAGGCAAATCAATCAATGTGACACACCATACTAACAAACTGAAGGATAAAAACCATATGATAATCTAAATAGATGCAGAAAAAGCTTTTGACAAAATTCAACACACAGTTATGATAAAAACTCTCCCGAAAGTGGGCATAGAGGGAATCTACCTCAACAAAATAAAGGTCATATATGACAAACCCACAGCCAACCTTGTCCTCAATGGTGAAAAACTGAAAGCATTTCCACTAATATCAGGAACAAGACAATGGTGCCCACTCTCACCACTATTATCCAACATAGTTTTGGAAGTTTTAGCCACAGTAATCAGAGAAGAAAAAGAAATAAAAGGAATCCAAATGGGAAAAGAAGAAGTAAAACTGTCACTGTTTGCAGATGACATGATACTATACATAGAAAATCCTAAACATGCCACCAGAAAACTACTAGAGCTAATTAATGAATTTGGTAAAGTTGCAGGATACAAAATTAATGCACAGAAATCTCTTGCATTCCTATACACTAACAATGAAAAATCTGAAAGAGAAATTAAGGAAACACTCCCATGTAGCCCTGCAACAAAAAGAATAAAATACCTAGGAATAAACCTACCTAAGGAGACAAAAGACCTGTATGCAGAAAACTATAAGATACTGATGAAAGAAATCAAAGATGATACAAACAGAAGGAAAGATATACCATGTTCTTGGATTGGAAGAATCGGTACTGTGAAAAGGACTATACTACCCAAAGCAATCTACAGATTCAATGCAATCCATCTCAAACTACCAATGGCATTTTTCATAGAACTAGAACAAAAAAATTCACAATTTGTATGGAAACACAAAAGACCCAGAATAGCCAAAGCAATCTTGTGAAAGAAAAACGGAGCTGGTGGAATCAGACTCCCTGGCTTCAGACTATACTACAAAGCTACAGTAATCAAGACAGTATGGTACTGGCACAAAAACAGAAATATAGATCAATGGAACACGATAGAAAGCCCAGAGATAAACCCACGCACATATGGTCACCTCATCTTTGACAAAGGAGGCCAGAATATACAATGGAGAAAAGACAGCCTCTTCAATAAGTCATGCTGGGAAAACTGGACAGCTACATGTAAAAGAATGAAATTAGAACACTTCCTAACACCACACACAAAAATAAACTCAAAATGGATTAAAGACCTAAATGTAAGGTCAGACACTATAAAACTCTTAGAGGAAAACATAGGCAGAATGCTCTATGACATAAATCACAGCAAGATCCTTTTTGATCCACCTCCTACAATAATGGAAATAAAAACAAAAATAAACCAATGGGCTCTAATTAAACTTAAAAGCTTTTGCACAGCAAAGGAAACTATAAACAAGATGAAAAGACAACCCTCAGAATGGGAGAAAATATTTGCAAATGAAGCAACTGTCAAAGGATTAATCTCCAAAATATACAAGCAGCTCATGCAGCTCAATATCAAAAAAACAAACAACCTAATCCAAAAATGGGCACAAGACCTAAATAGACATTTCACCAAAGAAGACATACAGATTGCCAACAAACACATCGAAAGATGCTCAACATCACTAATCATTAGAGAAATGCAAATCAAAATCACAATGAGGTATCACCTCACACTGGTCAGGATGGCCATCATCAAAATGTCTACAAACAATAAATGCTGGAGAGGGTGTGGGGAAAAGGGAACCCTCTTGCACTGTTGGTGGGAATGTAGATTGATACAGCCACTATGGAGAACAGTATGGAGGTTCCTTGAAAAACTAGAAATAGAACTACCATATAACCCAGGAATCCCACTGCTGGACATATACCCTGAGAAAACCATAATTCAAAACGAGTCATGTACCGGAACGTTCATTGCAGCACCGTTTACAATAGCCAGGACATGGAAGCAACCTAGATGTCCATCAACAGATGAATGGATAAAGAAGATGTGGCATATATATATAATGGAATATTACTCAGCCCTAAAAAGGAAGAAAATTGAGTTATTCGTAATGAGGTGGATGGACCTAGTGTCTGTCATACAGAGTGAAGTCAGTCACAAAGAGAAAACAAATACCGTATGCTAACACACATATATGGAATCTGAAAAAATGGTACTGATGAACCTAGTGGCAGGGCCGGAATGAAGACACAGATGTAGAAAACAGACCTGAGGACACAGGGCAGGAAGGGGAAGCTGGGACGAAGTGAGAGAGTAGCACTGACATATATACACTACCAGATGTAAAGTGGACGGCTAGTGGGAAGCTGCTGCATAGCGCAGGGAGATCAGCTCGATGCTTTGTGACGATCTACAGGGGTGGGATAGGGAGGGTGGGAGGGAGGGTCAAGAGGGAGGGGATATGGGGATATATGTATACATATAGCTGATTCACTTTGTTGTACAGCAGAAAGTAACACAGCATTGTAAAGCAATTATTCTCCAATGAAGATATATTTATAAAAAAGTAATCTTTTTATTTTAGAATAGTTTTCGATTTACAGGAAAGTTGGAAGGATAGTACAAAGATGCCATGTATATCCCTCACCCAGTTTTCCCATATATTAACATCTTACATGACTGTTACGCATTTGTCATAACTCGGAAACCATCACTGGTACGTTACTATTAACTAAACTCCAACTTTTTTCAGATGTCACCAGTTTTTCCACTAATGTCCCATTTCAGTTCCAGGATTCCATCCAAGAGACCACATTACATTTAGTCATGTCTCCTTAGACTCTTCTGGTCTATGGAAGTTTCTCAGACTTCCCTTGTTTTTATGACCCTGACAATTTGGGGGGGTTTGGTTCCGGTATTCTGTAGAATTCCCTTCATTTGGGATTTGTTTGATGCCATGCTCACGACTGGATTTGAATTGGGAGAGAAAACCACAGAGGTAACTTGTCCTTCTCATTCCCCCAACCACTCCCGTTTGGATTATGTTAGTTTTTGAGCTGGGAGGAGGTTGGGCTGTCGTTTTGTTTTATCTTTGAATTCAACTCCAGCAGGACCCTTGAACCCTATTTTTTTCCCCTCCTGTATTGATGCTTTCTTGGCAGAACTTGAGGGTGTGGAAGAGGGGTGAGCTTTGTTGGGATGAGTCATTTGTTTTTGCATTTGGATTTAGTCCTGCTAGTCCAGGCTTTCATCTGAGGTTTGCCTGATTTCTTATCTGCACAAATTATCTCTGTTTATGGTTGAAGCCCACTCCTGTCCATCTGTATCCAAACTGAAGCTGAGGTTCTACTCACTTTATAACGGTCTTTTTTCTCTCTGTAATTCAGTTATTCAAGGCTCTAACTGCTCTTTACTAGCTCATTATGATTTTTATTTTGTCTGGTGTCTTGTTGTTAACACAAGAGAAATGGTCCATCAGATCCTTCTACATCCTAAGGAGCAAAAGTTGTCTATGTTTGGGTATTTTCTTTACCTTGTTTATTCTTTATGGATTTTTTTCCTCCTTTCTTTCTTTTGTTGAATTGCGTGATTTCTTTTCTTTCCAACTCTTATTCCTCCACTGGTTTGCAAGTTATGTGCTTCTTTTATATATTTTTAAGAGTCAACACAATATTTTTAACATGGTTGCTTAACTTCAAATCACAGTATATGTTTTAACTCTCATTACGCCCTCTTTATTGACAGATTATTGTGATATCATGCTTTTTTCTCATAATTCATACACCCAGTCCTTGCTTTAGATTTTCCCAAGTTGCTCACATTACTTCTCTCATCCCATCCTCTCCTAGAGAGTTTCAGATTCCTTCTCTCCTGTCATCCATTCTTTAATGGTTCTTTCAGAAGGGACTTCAAGTGGTAAATTCCTGTAGACTTTGTGTGAAACTATATTTATTTTATTCTGTGCTCCCACTCTGGAATGGTAATTTAGCTGACAGGAAAATTCTAAGCTTACTATTTATTTTTGCTATTTTTGGTATATTCTTCAATCTTCTTCTGACCTAGACTGTTGTTTTTGAGAAGTTTCCTGCCCTTTAAAGTGCCATATTTTGGTTCATAATATAAAACCTTCTGCTCACCTGCTTCTAAAATTTTTCACATTGTCTTTTGTGTCCTGTAGATTTAATGTGAAGTATCTCGATGCAGATTAACTTTTATTTAGGTTTTTACTATTTGTATATTTCAATGTCTACTGTCACATAATTTATTAAATGGCTTCATGACAACAGACGTGTAGATGCTCCTCTTTTATTATATCAAAAGTGCTCCAGCAAACGTTCTGGTATGGTGTCCTTGTACTTGAGTGAATGTCATATTGTTTTAGTCACCAAGGCTTTATGATGCATTTCAATATCAAGGAGTTAGATAAAGCTCTGCTATAGCATTACTCTCCTTTTAAAAAATATTTTCCTTTCAATTTTCACTGATTATTCTTCAAACTAATTCTAGAACAATTTCATCAAGTCCCAAAGTAGTGAGAGGGTATGTATTTTACAGACTAGTTTTCAAGAATATTGATATATTATGTCTTCCTATCTAAGGGCATCTGTGGTATATCTCTTGATTTATTTGTCTTTATTTTGTACCCCAGTATAATTTTATTATCTTATTTGGGTAGGTCCTGAATATGTCTTATTTATTTCTAAGTATCTTATGTTTTTAAGTTATTTTTCAAATCTGATGTTCTTAAAATAGGATATTATATAAAATTTTATTTACTCTTGCAAATGTATTTTGATCCAGAGTAACTTATTTAATTCTCTTTCTGACTCCATTAGTTTTTTGTTTTTTTTTTAACTGATTCTCTTGGATTTTCTGGGCTAAAAATATAACCCACAAGAAATAATAGCTATGTTCTCCCTTTCTAATACTTTTACTTTTTATGTAATGTTATCATCCAATTTCATGGCTATATTGTAAAGAATGTTAAATAATAGTAATGATATTACTAACCTGTTCTTAATTTCATTGGGAATTAGAGCATTTCATCAAAGAGCACAGTACTGCTGGTTGATTTAAGAAATTTAAAACACACATATTAAAAAAGTATCTGGCTTCATTTTAGAGTCTTTCTAAAGTTGAGAAAAAGACACCATAATATTATTAAATGCTCTTTCAATTGTAAAATATGTCATATATACAAAAGTTTATAAAATGTATTTACAGTTTAAAGAAAAATAATCACATAAGCCCCAAGTACTGACTACCCACATTAATTAAACACACACACACACACACACACACACACACACACACACACACACACA